>NW_004949101.1:9997686-10009854 GCF_000317375.1 Microtus ochrogaster | reverse complement strand
TCTTCCTCTTCCTCTTCTTTTCTTCTTGCTCTTTCTTGTCCTCTTTTTCTTCACATCCTAAGTTTCAGTAAGCAACAAAACATTTCTAAGGTTGGTCACTAGCCCATTAAAAAAGAGGACTTTTATAGTGTTCATATGGCCATTAAAGGAGTTGTGAGTAAGAAGAAAATTATTTTCACAAGTTTATGTTAATGCTCATGTTCCTTGTTATATACAGGTTCTCATCCTCAGTGGAAACAAAAGAAGAACATCTTTTCCAAAATAAAATATCCTTATACATAAATTTTGAAATCACAATACCTTTAAAATATATATTTAGCAGCCCATACAATGAAATGTCTCTCTGTACTTAGCTCATTACAGTCAAAAAATTCAAAGAAAACACAATAATATACATAATCTTGACTCTTGATGTACTTTTTATCTTTATGTGGCTTATTTTTTCATACTCCTTTAATCTATGACTGTACTCTGTCTCTTTAAAGACTTTGTTTTATTTTTTACAACCATTCACTTCTTTTTATTCTATATTCTTTGTCTTCTCTCTCTCAAGCCTATGTACATTTGTGTATTTATTCAACACTGTGACCCATTTAGAGGTCTTTTTCATCTGGATTTGTCTTTATTGTATGCATATCTGTAATTAATTTTTGACCAGAAGCACCTTTTTTTTTAATGTGGGCATGGCTAGGACCAACTCCGCGGCACTGCCTGTTGACTCCACCCAGTCCAACATGGCAGAGGCATGTTCACTGGCTCTGAGAGCCATTCTCTTCACCCTAGATCCAGGATCAGGTTGCAGCAGGTCTGTGTTGCCTTTAGGCAAGTTGTAGCACTCTGCTCACAACCCCATTTAAATGCTCCATAAACGGACCTCCCAAAAGAGTCAGAGCTGTTTGTGCTGGCAAACCAGGAAGTCACTGTTTTTTTTAAGAAACCCACACAGTTTTTATCTCAGAACACTTGCAAACAGAGCCTTTCTGAAAAGAAAAAAAATGCTTTCACCAGAAAGCTGTGCTTGGTTCCCATTTTTGTGGGTCTATAAGCCTTTTTTTAAAGCTTTCTTAGACTTTATATGGAAATTCTTGCCCCAAGCTGGTGCACCTAACTGTAGTCAGAGACAGCTTGTTTGTTCCTGGCTGCTCAGACCTGAAATAATCACCCAGAAACTATATTATTTGCAATACTGTTTGGCTAATAGCTTAAGCATATTTCTGGCTAACTTTATGTCTTAATTTACCCCTTTTTTTTTATTTTTTTTTTCCTTTTGGGGTTTTGGTTTTCCGGAAGGTTTTTGCCTTTTTTTTTTTGGGCGGAGGTTTTTTGGTTTTTCTTTGCTTTTTTTTTTTTTCTTTCAGCATTCAGTTTAGTTTTCCCACCTAGCTCTATTCTGCTAAGCCACTAGCCAAAACAGCTTTATTCATTAATCAATAAAAGCAACACATATACAGAAGGACTTCCCACACCACACCCCAATCAACCCATTTCCCCACAGGAGTTTTCTCCTTTATCACAAAGCTGGGAGTGAAATTTAGAGAGTATGAGCATTGAAAATGTTTGTATCTCATCTCTGTTAGGGCTTTCTAATTGTTTATTATTCATTATCTTCAGTTTTTCATACAATACCCATTTCTACAGAATCATGAGGTATTCACTATTCACCCGATGCTAACTACAGATCAGAGACTATCTTCTTTCTTGCCATTTCCTCTTCATCAGCAGCACCAAATGGTCAAAGACAATGTGTGAGATTACTCAGTAAATGAAGTAACAAAATAATGCGTTCTATAAAAAGTAGGTCATCAAATCAGTGGTCAGAATTAGGAGTCTTCAATGGTGTCTTCATTCCTTTTCCAAGTGTTAAGCTTAAAGTAACAGCATTTGCATTACCTGAGAGCTTAAGAAACATGCACAACCACAGGGCCCAGCCCCAACCTGCTGTATCTATGCTGGGGGTGGGGTGCTCAGAGTCTGGTCTGCACAGGATTTCAAGGTACCTGACAAATATTGAAGTTTTAGAAATAGTTTGTGAAAGGAGTGGCTGTCAAACGTTAGTGAGTATTAGAATCATCTGGAGGCTTCCAACCGATGGCTAGACTCCATCAGAGTGGAAAGTTAGGGTCTCAGATGCGCTGGTGAGGGACAAGATCAGAGAAATTGTACATATCTCAGTCTTCCACTGCTGCTGCTGTTGCTGCTCTGGTGGCCAGAATTGAAGGATCACTGTTCTATGGCACACCCACCCACAGGCAAACTCACGAGGTTGTGTTTTCGTTGCTGTTGTTTGCTTGCTTGTTTTTGTTTGGCTTTATCTTCTAATTTCTTTGCCTCAAAAAAAAAAAAAACTTGAATGGAGATTTTATTTCCCTAAAGAAAAAGATAAACAAATACAAGATTTATTACATTACCCTTAGGCCCGGTTTTTCCATTTGCCCTCACTGTGAAAGAGACAACACATCTGCTCCCCACATAATGGGAGGCTGCTACATTTGTTCATGGACTCCTTAAAGTGAGTTTAGGATTGTACTCCTAAGGCTTGTTATTTTTCTACATTTGTTCTTTTTGCCTCAAAGCCCATTCCGTTTTTCTGTTTTCTTCATAGTACCAACAGGCACAACATCCCTAAGCCACACCTTCCCCAAGGCACATTTTTGTTGCTCTGTTCAGTCAGGAGATTCTTCAAAGACTAGCTCTTGTCACATCAATTACACATCCCCCCACCCCCGATTTTTAACAGCCCTAGAGTCTTAGAGTTTTAAAGTCATTCTCCTAATGAACTAACACTCTGCCTTATTCAGAATGGAAATTTGTTTTTCATTCTAGCTACACTAATGTTTTCACTTGAATACTTCCTTGCTTAAATGTAGCCTATACTTTAAGGACCAAAAGAACTTGTTTAGGGAGCTCTATTCATTTAAACAATGACATTTGGTGGTGACCTGCTTTTTTCTGATAAGTGACCAGATAAGAACTGGGGGTGGGAGTGTTACTTGCTCTCTCTTTCACTTGGGCTTCTGAATCACCATTGGGTGGCCAGGTCAGGAGGGCAAAGAGCTCCGGCAGGTGAGGTCAGGACACGTTGGGTGTCAGATATTGAAAGAAACCCATGGATGCTTGGGAAGAAAACTTATTTGTTAAGGGATGACATAGGGAACACACACATACACACATACACACACACACACACACACACACACACACACACACACACACACACGGAGACATTGGGAAGTGATGCCTCATCATCCACCAAGGAAGGAATGGAAAAAGCTCCGCACACATTATTACTAGAAATATTTGGTGAAGGTTAAGGTTTAGATCTTAAATTCCTTCCAGAATTCATTTGTTAAAGGTTTGTTCCTGAACATAGATGGGACATTTTAGTGGTAACTGCATTATGAAGGCTCTGACATTATCATTATCAGTGGAGTAGTCAACTTACCGAGTCATAGCTTAATGGACTTTTGGAAGTTGGTGGAAACTTTAGACCAGGTCTAGGCATAGGCATCAGTCTAGTGAAAGCATTGATGCCCTTGGAAGTTACATTTTCTTCCTGAAGCCTTCCCTGCTGGCTCTCTTTCTGTTTCCTGGGCTACTATGAGATGAACAGCTTTGGCCTCCCACACAGTTCCACCATGATGCTCTGCCTTCTCACAGGCCTAGAAACAACAAAACCCAGTGACCTTAGACCAAGAACAGGAGTCAAAATGAATCTTTCTTCCTGTAAGTTTGTTTGCCTTGGATTTTGAAACCATAATGGAAGATTAACTAACAAAAAGGAAATAAAATAGAGCCAATTCTTATAGTCAGAGGCTGCTCATTCTTTTCTGGCAGCCCAGACTCAAAATAACCACACAGAAACTATTTTAATTAAATCACTGCTTGGCCTATTAGCCCATGAATATTTCTAGTTAGCTCTTATATCTTAAATCAACCCATTTCTATTATTTTATATTTTACTATGAGGTTCGTGGCCTACAGGCAAGGTTCCAACTCACGGCATGCTTCTTTGTCTTTTGGAGGCTACATGGCTTCTCACGGACTCCAGCTACTCTACATATCTCAGCCTGCCTTTACTCTGTTAAGCCATTGGCCAAAAGCATCTTCTATATTAACCAATGGCAATAAAACATATTCACATCATGTCACCTCCCACATCAAGTTCTCATCTCTCAAGAAGTAGGGGATGTAAGAACTTGGGATTTATATCACCTTTAAAAGAAAATGGGGTCAAGGAAAGCCATGACTCAGGGGATGTGCTTCATGTAAGAGTAACAACTCAGATACCTGCCATTCAGAACAACAGCACCCAGTAGATAACAATTCCAATCTCAGTTTGAAATAACAGTTACAGGCGCTATTAATTTTAAACTAAAATAAAATCTTGACCTCAACTCCGTTTTATCCCTTTCATATCGTGACATGCAAAACACCAAGGGGGCTGAGGGGGAGGCACAGAGGCTGTGATTAAGTCTGCTGCTGGCTTCCATTATCTTCTCACTTTTCCTGGGCTCTAATTTAAACATCTTATTTATAGTGTAATGTTCTTAAGAATTTTTCTGGGTGTATTTAAATGGGGATAGTTAATTGGGACTGTTCTAGCAGAAGTCAGTTTCAATCTCATCTTCCTAGGTGGTGGCTTTTCTCCGCTCCTGAAAAAATAATGTAATTTCCTCTTCCTCATTCTAATTTTCATGTTCACTGTTACAGCTCTGAATGTCGTGACCTAAGGCAATCTGAGCTGAATAACTTTTCACTTTAATATCATTGCTATTATTTTTAATCTTCACATAAACTTGGTATTTTGTATGTTCCCCCCCCCATTCTTGTAATAACAGATAAGGAAAGTTTAACACAGAGAGCAACTTAAGAATGGTGTGAATTAAAAACTAAACAGGAAAGGTAAAAATTTAGTGCTTTTAAAACTTATAGATATTTCATTAAATGAGCTTCAAAAATTAGTAGAAAGTATTTCTGTCATGAAAAGTTTCCTTGTTCATTTACTCTTGTTCTGGGGATTCAAAAACTTAGGAGATGGGTTAAAGTGTCCTATTTATGAACCACGGGAATCATCTGATGTGTGTATGCGGAGCCACATGTGAAGCTAGGTTGATTTATATGCCAGTTTCTATCGTTCCCTCCAAACCACCTGTCCTAGAGTAAGTCCTCCAGAAGCACTCCATGAGATGGAGCTGTTAGAGACATGCTTGTAGAGAAGCTGATAGAAGGGGAGCAGGGCAAGACAGGAGGAAAACAGGTTGGGCATGACTGCAGGTGTGGTCATGACGCCTGAGGGATCCATGGAGAACTCTGAGTACAAATGACATGCAGAATCTTTCCCTCTGGAGACAATGGAACTGAGCGTTCAGGCCCAGAAGCATGACATGTCTCAGTGACTCTGAGGAAAGCTTCTCCAGTAGGGCAAGGAAAGCTTTGCGATGGCTTTAGATGCCAGGATGAATTTTCCATGGCCATCTCCTACAACTTTTTATTGTTTTTGAGGGATGAGCTCTGAGGAAGAAACTCTGCAATCATTACTACTCATCATCAACATGACTGGACTTAGAATCATAGAAACATCCCTCTGGGTGTGTCTGTGAGTGCATTTCTAGAAAGATTTAAATGAAGATCAACCGTAGATGCAAATGGAGCTATCCAAGGGCTAGGGTCAGAGACAGGGTCAAAAGAAGAGAACTAGTTCAGCACAAGTGTGTCTCTCTTCTTTTCACTGCTGAACGAGCAATGTGGTCAGTGACTTCAAACTCCTGCTGCCGTGTGCTGTCGAGACCACAAGCCCAGTTTACCATTCTCCATCAAGTTCCCGAGTAAGTTGACCTTGTATGGCCCAGCACCACCTTTCCTGTGGCCCATGCACAGCTCCTCTTCCTGCTTTTCTATTTTCCTCCCCTTGGGAGTTTTTCTTTCTGCAGTTGGATCACTTGTAATCCATTATGGTCTTTGTCTTCCCTCTCCTTAGCAATGCTTCCTCCCTTTTTCATAATCCTTTCTAGTTGCATACACTGCACACACAAATGTAAATGCAGATACATGTAAATACACACATTCATAATATGAAGTCTAGGCTCCACATGTAAAAGAAAATATTCAGGATTTCTTTCTGATTCTGGCTTACTTCCCTTTAATATAGTGATTTTCAATTCCATTCATTTTCCCTGAAAAGTCATGACTTTGGTTCATTTGTTGTTGTTTTTTAATAGCTACCTAAAATTACACTGTGTAGATGTATATATTTGTGGTTGGTTGGCATACTACATATGGTAAATCATGCAGGAATAGGCATGCTTATTCAAGCATCTCTGATATGTTGACTTAAAGTTCAGGTATGGAGCCATATAGCTGGATTATACATAATTCTGTTTCTAAATCATGAGAAATGTATATTCTGTATCTCTTAGATAGATGTTAAAATCATCTATGATTACAGTTTTAGGACCTATTTGGCAATTAATGTCCATTTAATTATTTTATGAATTGAAAACTGTAATGTATGATTCACATATCTGAAAAAAAATCTTCTTAATCAATTGTTTACTTAATATTGGGTAATATATTTTATCTTATCTGACTCATTTTGCTTTAAATTCTAGTGTATTAGACATTACAATAAGTACATCAAGCTTATTTTAAGTTTTTGTTTACTTGAAAGATTGTTTTCCTTATTGTTGTTATATTTAATTTGAGAATGTTTTCTTTCTTCCTCTGTGTATATCACTTCAAGTGTTTTGTGAAGTGTTGATGTTCAAGAGCAGCTTTTGTACTTCTCTTAAAATGTTATTTCTCATTTAATTTCAAAAGAAAGGTTTGCTGGATATAGCAATTTTGGCTGACAGTTATTTACTTTCGACACATGAACTACAATTCCATACTTCCCTGTCTTTCCGAGTTGATGCCTGTAGATCTGATAACATTCTGATGTTTCTGGTTCTGTCAGGTAGTTGGTGTCTTTTCCTTACAACTTTTGATAGTTTCTTTATTTTGAATTTTTAACATTTTGACTGTATGTTATACAGAGACTCTTGGGGTTCTAAATGCCTCATTCTTGAATGCCTGTTTCTCTGGTTTCAGGAAACTTTGAGCTGTAATGCCATTGGCTGGGTTCTCTATTCTTTCGTTCCATCTGTGTTCTGCCCTACTCGCTATGGTCTCCTCAGTTTGGTTCCTTGATCATATATCAGAGTTCTTAGACTGTGTAGAGATGCTCACTCTCTGACTGACCTTGTGGATGTTGAGTGTTGTGTTTTAACAATGTGTCCACCATCCTGATGTCCTTTCTTCTGAACACTACTGTCAGTCCTTTCCACTGTCCTCTTTATTTAATCGGTTTCATTTTTCCCGGATCAAGTCATCCACTTATTTTTATGCTCTCACCCCATTGATCATTTTTTTAATAGAAAATAGCTGAAATCTTTAGCTGACTTCTATCTATTTCTGCCTTTGAGGACTTATACTGCGTTTCCATGATTCTCACATTCATATGTCATAGTTTATGCATAGTAAAATCATTTTTAAGATAAAATAAAAATTCTTCTAAGTGTGTAGCAAAAATGGGAAGGGACATCCTAGGGAAAGAAATGGTAAGGATGGAAATAAAAGAATGAGGTGTGGTAGCAACTTCCTTCTGAGTCCTTGAAAACTGGAGTGTTTAAGTTATATAAATGGTGGGAGCAGGAAAGTTCCAGACCACTATAATTGGAGACAGCACATCCATTTCCCAGTCACTCAGACCCAAATAATTTCACAGAAACTATAGTAATTACAATACAGTTTGGTTTATTAGCTCAGGATTCTTATTAAGTAATGCTTACATCTTAAATGATAATAGTCATGTGGAGCAGCCACAAGTCTGATATTGGTACAGGGAACTACCAATTCCTTCTTTCAAACCTTAGTATGCATCATTCCATTAGAGGGATGCAGCTTTGGGTATGATGTGCATCAGTGAAGGAAAGATGGGTGGCTCTGGTGTTTGATCAGCTCACTTAACTCAGGATCAAACTATCAAAGCCAGGGTAGTCCTCAGATACTGAGATCAGTTCTTGTTTCCAAAGGCAGACTATTTCTGCCTATGTACATCGCAGACTAAGATAGCCTCTTATTGCCTATACCTTCTCCTTATAGTTTAGCACTCCTGTTTCATTATACCACAATCACTTCTCTATGCTTTCCCTCTCCTGGAGGGTATCAAAGGTCAAATTCAGGCTCCTTGATCTATTGTTCCGTGACCTCGTGTCCCTAGGAAAGCAATAGATTATCTCTCAAGAAGGCGACCAGAAGCTGCTCTCCCTATCATAACATTGACAAATGGGATTTCTCTCAGTTGCTGACTTGTCAGTTGGAGCAATCACTGTATTTTCAAACCCACAGCTGGATTTAAGGTTACCGAGGGCTGTAGGCTTGTTCTGAGGCAGTACTGTCCATCTTTCTTCTGGTTTACACTTTGGAAGTAGCTCTCAGCTCTCACCTCCCCCAGCCAAGAACTCACTAGCTGAGTCTGTTCAGCCTTTGTTTGTATTGCTGTTTGTATCACTTTCTCCTCTTCCTACTATCTTTTTAATTTCTTTGTAGACTTCTGAAAATATTTCTTTATTTATCTTTTATGAAGATGTTTATTTTGTTCTTACTCTGGCTCTCTCCTTCACTTGCTAACACAGAAGCAGATCATAGTCCATCTTGCCTGGTACCCAATTTGATTTATTCCTTATAAAAGTATACAATGACTAATACATAGGGGTAGGAAGACTATGCTGGCCACAGTCTCTCTCAGAGTCATCTTCCAAATATACTGAAGTTAAAGAGAGAAGATTTTTGGATTCCTAAAATCTTAATCTTAACTTCTAAATTGGCTTATAAAAGACGGATGCAGGAAAATGTCAGTTGTAAAACCTCCACAATCCTCTTGTTTTGTAATGTGTGAAAAGGTAATTCTTTAAGAGTCAGATGAGACCTGACATTTCCAGCTTCATCCTTCTGGTTCATACGTGATAGACTCTGCTTAAAATTACTTTTTCTAGCAAGATTTATTACTAGTTTATAGCCCTAAAATGTGCTAACCTTTTTAGATGATAATGCATATGTTATACAGTATTAAAGATATAGATACTAACATGTCTATGTATAGATACATATATATTATTGAGAATATTTAAAGATCTCTTTGCTATTTTTATGACTTATAAATTTTCCCTAGAATATATATTTCATCTTGATACTAACAAAGTTAAAATTAGAAGAATTATGCTCAAAAAAAGACAAATAATATAAACACAAGAAGAGAAGAAAAAGTAAAAAACATTGACCCCGTAGCTGTACCTGCTGAACACCGGGACAGTGCCCAGTGGACTCCTCAGATGATAGGGGAATCAGACTCCAGTATCCACGTTACCTACACTTTGCTCCATAAAGAGAAAAGAAACATGACTGAATAACTCTGAGCTCCGGGAAATTGTCCTGCATATTCATATTTTCTACATATATGACTATGAATGAGTAATTTCTCTCTTTCCTTTTCAAACACATTTTCCTTATCTGTAATACAGAAATACTACCAATCATAACTGGTCATTTCAGTGGATCTTGGAACAACCGCAGTTATTAGTATGACTTATAGATAATGTGGATGTTTAAAGATACAGTAGTGATGGCAACCACTTTTTATCTCTGTGAGTATGGAAAAGGGAAATAGTCTCAACAGTACTATTTCTGGATCATATTTTTAACTCCTATTCTCTATTCCTCTTTCCCTTTCAAAGGGTTACCCCAATTCTTCCTCTCAAACTGCATATATCACACTCTGCATATCTTCACACTCTGTTTCCTCCATGAAGAAGAACTGCTGCTGCTCCTATTGATAGAGGTCCACACCTCACTCTCAGTGGCCAACCCCACCTTCCTCATCCTTGGGTTCAGCTGTCATCACCTGCACTGATTAATTCAGGCCCCTTTGCATTGAAATTCTTGTCCTCTCTGAGAATTTCATACACACTAGATGCTCAATTAGAAACAGCTGAATTTATATTGGGTTTTATAATTTTCAAAACTGTTGTGCAATATTCTTTTACATTGTGTGACTATATGTCCCTGTGATTGGTTTAATAAAACGCTAAATGGCCAATAGCTAGGCAGGGTTTTTGGAGCAGGGAGAATGCTTTTAGGAAGAAGGGCAGAGATGCCAGGAGTCACCAAACAGATAGGAATGATTTGAATACAAAAAAAAATGGGATAGAGGCAAAACCCATGTGGTAGAAGGTAAATCAATAAAAATATGGATTAATTTAAGCTGTAAGAGCTAATTAGTAACAAGCCTAAGCTGTCAGTTCAGCTTTCATAACTAATAAGAAGTCTCTGTATGATTATCTGGAAGTTGATAGGCAGGACAGAAAAAGTTCAAGTACACAAAACAGTTTTATTACTTTATAATTGATCCTCTCAACTCTGTTAGTTTTAACCTTAAAAGCTTCAACTGATGCTAATATTTATAAAAATAACTAAAGTTGATCTAGCAATCTTTGAATCTCTTATTCTTCCAATATAAACTGTACTTTATCTCATTATGGTGTGAGTATTGACAGGATAACTTGTTAGCTGTCACCAATAACAAACTCATCTATTTTCTGATTTTCATTGATAAATGCACTGTTTTTAGGTGGATTTTAAGTGCACATTTAGCTATTTCACCAGACATTATTTTACCTGCTCAAGCATACTTTACAGCTGATATATAATATGATTGATATCATATAGACATTAAAATTAGTTTATGATAAGCATGTTATATTTTAACGCATATAGTTATAGCTTTACAGGTTATTACAACTTCTAATCACCATCATCATTACTATGTATAAGTTGTCTCCTCAAAAGAAATCAAAGATGTTTCCTAGAGTACAGCTGAAGTAATAAGAGGAGCTCTAAAATAGCATTTTATAGTTTTCATCCTCTACCAACCCCCACATGATTTGGTTTGTTTTTATTATGAGGTGAAACATTTCACTTTCTTCCTTTCTCTGACAGTGTCTCCTCAGTACAGACTGTCGTTAGCATGCATCAGGGAGCCTGAAGGAACTCAGAAGGATTAAGACTTGGTAGGATTAGACATGAAGATTCTGACTGGAAAAGAAATTCCATCATCACCACCCCGGAAGATGAGATTCTTTCTTCACATCAAAGAACCGGGAGAGTGAGAGAGGCCTGCTTCAGTTAACCGCTGTTGAGTGTTCAGTACATTCTATGCTCTCAGACCCTGAAAGAGCTTGTAGCTCACTTTACCACACTGGGAGCTTCTCAAGCAGATCTGACAAGAAAAGACAGGAGCCTCCGCAGACACAGCTTGTACAGAATGGGATTTTTAATCCAAAAGTTGCTTATTTTTTCTAAAAAAAAAAAAATTAAAACTTTCTCCCGATGAGATAAGTTTCTAAGTGTGAAAAATGTTGACATTTTTCTTTACACATCACAGGTTTGCAGTGTTTATTTTTATTTTCAGCTAACATAATCCTCTTATGTTGAATCATGTAGGCAATGCTCAGATTCTGTCAAAACCCCTGGGCTATTACCATGGTTTCAAAACTTCTAGCACTCAAGTGGGCTTACCAGGGGCACAGTTTCCCTGTTGTGTGAATTGCCACCAAAATTAAAACGTAGCTGATGCTAGAATTCTGTTGACAAGCTGATGAGGCCTGTGTCCTCAGAGTTCCTCTCAAGTCTCACTCAACCTGTTAGAGAAGTCTCTATACCTGCTCTAAACTGCTGCCTGAGGAGAAAATTAGGACCTCACAAGCACCTGAAAAATCTGCGAACAAAAGGTAACACGCATGGGCAAATAAGAAACCTGCAAGCACCATAATATTTTGAGCTGGTATAAAAAGCACCAATGAGATCAGATGCTGCATCTGATATGGGAGAAAATGAAAACAACACAGACACTTCCACACATGATGAAGGGGAATGTCTGAAGTTAGGGCTCTCCATCAATCTAACACTCAAATCTCTATTGTGAAACAAAACGTTCTTGCCAAATAATTGAGCTCATTGAAGACCCCAACTGCTCTGGAAGGTAAGGTAAGGAAAGAGTAGTGCCAGCCCAAACCCAGCTTGGGTTACAGAGCCTTGTCAAAGCATTCCTTGGTAGGCAGGGAAACTGGAAAAACA
>NW_004949101.1:9966018-9997156 GCF_000317375.1 Microtus ochrogaster | reverse complement strand
GAGGGAAATGGGAGGCGCTGGCGGGGAAGAGACGGAAATCTTAAATAAATAAATAAATAAATAAATAAATAAATAAATAAATAAATAAAAACTTTTTGACTGCCTTATCCCTCAATGTTCTAAAGAAAACAAAAACCAGAGAGCAAAGCTCATGTTCTGATTTCTTCAGATTTCTTTCTTCCTCATCAGGAAGTCAGCCTTGCAACCTGGCTGTGGTCTGCTGCATAAGAATGACCTGGGAGCCTGTCAGAAGTGCAGACTTCACCACCTCCCCATCCAGAAACGCTGGCCCTCTGTGCAGCAATCTGTGTTTCCACAGGCTTGCCATATGTTCCCATTGAACACAGAGCTTTAAAAGTCACTGATGTTGTATACATAATCGGTCTATTAGTCTGAGTTAATTTATTCTCAACAGCATAAAACATGCCCCTGTTCCTACATTTTATGAAAATCTCCCCTTGTCCTTATAACCTTCAGATATCATTCCCTTCCTCTTCTTTAACAGAACTAGTGTTTAGTTAAAAACTGTCTTCACAGAAATCAGTGGAAAAGAAAACCTGAGATCTCATTCTTCATGAACACACAAACCTAACAATTAAAGCCCTTATGAGAACTCTAAAAAACACCTTAAAACCTTCATCACCCCATGCATGTCCAAAGTTAAAAGCAGACCCACTGAAATGAGTCAGGGGAAATTATCATGTATCGTTCATGACAGTTCGTCTACCAAACTAACCCAGCATGGAGCAGTGGGGAATAAAAGTCAGCCTTTGGCTTCTCCACCAGGGAGAGCAGAATGGAACAAAGTCCAACATTCTGGTTTTTGGAGGGCTACCCAAGAGACTGGCTTTGTCCTATACCATTAAGAACTCTGCATAGCAAAGGGATGCCTGCAGATACCTAGGGACTGGTGAAAAGAGTTCTAGACTCGTTGCACCCAGAAGGCATTCAATACTGAAGTCAGAGAAAATACTGCATCACTGGCTTCTTTTGCAAGAGGAAATGAATTTAAGGAACATGTGGTTGATATTCAGACTTGGGATGCTGGTGTAACAGGAACATTGTGTACCTAGATGCGGAAGAGAACCATGGTGCTCAACTACTTGTTGCGAGCCTGGAAATTCTACATTATGACAGTGACAGCTGCCACCAGAAATACAGAAAGAGGGCAAGTGTCTGAAATGAGACCAGCACACCACTTGAGAAATTATGCCCCAGACCACAGAAAACACACTTTATCAAATGTTAGAAAGGTCCAAATGATTACATTTGAGTCCTAAAACAGAAAAACAAAGGAATTGAGTAAACCACAAGAAATTAAGATTGAAAGGAATGACCTAAGTTGTTTCCAGGTTCTGGCTATTACAAACAATGCTGCTATGAACCTAGATGCCCTTCAATGGAAGAATGGATGAAAAAAGTATGGAATATATACATATTAGAGTACTACTCAGCAGTAAAAAACAAGGAATTCTTGAATTTTGCATGCAAATGGATGGAAATAGAAAACACTATCCTGAGTGAGGTAAGCCAGACCCAAAAAGAGGAACATGGGATGTACTCACTCATATTTGGTTTCTAGCCATAATTAAAGGACAGTGAGCTTATAATTTGCAATCCTAGAGAAGCTAAATAAGAAGGCGAATCCAAAGACAAACATATAGGCATCCCCCTGAATATTAACCTTCATCAGGCGATGAAAGGAGACAGAGACAGAGACCCAAATTGGAGCACCGGACAGAAATCTCAAGGTCCAAATCAGGAGCAGAAGGAGGGGGAGCACGAGCAAGGAACTCAGGACTGCGAGGGGTGCACCCACACACTGAGACAATGGGGATGTTCTATTGGGAACTCACCAAGGCCAGCTGGCCTGGGTCTGAAAAAGCATGGGATAAAACCGCACTTGCTGAACATAGTGGACAATGAGGACTACTGAGAACTCAAGAACAATGGCAATGGGTTTTTGATCCTACTGTACGTACTGGCTTTGGGGGAGCCTAGGCAGTTTGGATGCTCACCTTACTAGACCTGGATGGAGGTGGGTGGTCCTTGAACTTCCCACATGTCAGGGAACCCTGATTTCTCTTCAGACTGATGAGGGAGGGGGAGTTGATCGGGGGAGGGGGAGGGAAATGGGAGGCGGTGGCAGGGAGGAGGCAGAAATCTTTAATAAATAAATTAATTAATTAGAAAATAAATAAAAAATAAAAAAGAACGACCTAAACAGTGTGAAACTGAGGTTTAGTGTAATAAAACATTTGAAATTAAAATAGAGAAAGAATCATGGAGCAGAGATGAAAAAGTCACCATCACATCCAGTGGCCAGGAAAATAACTGAATTATGAAGTAGAACCAGCACAGATAGTATCATGACATACTCAAAACCCTGATGACATTAATGCGTGCCAATCGAAAATAATATATCAGGCAAAAATATCCTCTAAAAACAAAGGAGAGGGGTTATATAGATGGTTGAGTTGGTAAAACTGTGCCTCAGCTGGAGACATGGCCCAGGAGTTGAGAGCTCTTAATTATGCAGAGCACCTTGGTTTGATTCTCAACTACATGGTGGTTCACAAACAACCATAACTCCAATTTCAATAGATATGATGCCCTCTTCTAACCACTGTGTGCAGAAAATGATGCACGTGTGGAAATACAGGCAAAACTAACATATGCAAAATAAAAGGAATGACTTCAATTTTAGAAACTAAAAATCAATCAGTAAATAAAAGTGTCCTCTTCATCTTCCCAATATCATGCCTGCCTTTTGTTTTCTGTCACTAATAACTCTTTGAGCCTAGTTAACCATGCCCATATGCACATGGATGTTGAGGTTTCCAGTGGGGCATGAGTAACCTACCAATGATCAACTCCTCACAGGAGAGTGACTCTCTCAACTCTGCAATCATCAGATGCTAATTGCAGGTGTACCAGTGACTAGGCCTTGAAGTCCCTCCCCCATCTATGCTGTAATTTTGACTGGCTTGATCTTGTGTAGGCTTTGAGTGGGTAAACACAGCTGCTGTGAGGTTATTTGTGTAATAATTATGACTGGAAGAATTCATTTGATGTATAATCTAGTATTCCTGCATCCTTAACTTTCTCTCCAAAAGGTCCCTTTTAGTTGCCTAGCCTCCACTTGTGCTCCAAGTAAGGCTTAAAAGATTTGAAGCTATGATCTGCTTACATAAGGGAACATGTGTCATTAATCTTTCTGGGCAAGACTAACCTCACTCAATATAATTTCCCTGGTTTTATCCATTTACTTCAAACTTTCATTGTAGTTGAGTAATATTTACTTGTATGTAAATGTACCACATTTTCTTTATCTATTCATCCATAGATGGAGATGTTATATAATCTCCAGTCTAACCACAACCAAAATATACATGGAAGATACACAAGGGGAAATGAGAAAGAAATTAAAAATGTCAGTACAAAAATAAAAAATATCAAAAATGTAATTGGAGAAGAAAAAATTAAAATACAAGACACAAGAAAATAATGAACAAAGATTACAATAAGTATTTCCTGTTTATAGTTGTTTTAAGTGTAAATGAACTAAATTCTGAATTAAAAATAAGCTTGCAGTGAATTCAAGAATTACCACATGAGATCAAAACTATATATTATCTATGAGGTTTATTTTAGATATTATGATAAAACAGATTCAAACATCAAAGATGGACATTTTTTCCATGCAATTGGTAATTAAAAGGGACAAAGAATGGCCATATTTACATCAGACAAGATAGATTATAGTTCAAAAACTGAGAAAGAAAAAAAGGTGGGCATTATATAATAACAAATGTGTCACCTCAGCAGGGAAACTGCACCATTATGTTGTTATATGCATGTCAGCAAGAAATCAAGAGAGACAATATTGCTCTACCCATAGGCTTAAATAATGGATGAAACAGCTCTTTCAATAATTGATAAAATAGCTCAACAAACAAAATAATAAGGAACTAAAGGACCAACTATTGTGATCAGATTAAACGTGAAACTCATATCCAGAACATTCCAACTAACAACACAATACAAAATTACCAGCACAAGACAACCTAAATGCTTGAAAGAAGTCTTAACAAATTCAAGGAGGCTGAAATCTACATCAAATATGTTTCCTGGCTGGGTGTGATGGCACATACCTTTAATTCCAGCACTTGGGAGGCAGATGCAAGTAGATCTCTTTGAGTTCAAAGCCAGACAAGTATACAAAACAAGTTTCAAGATGTCCATGACTGCTACACAGAGAAACCCTGTTTTGAAAAACAAACACACAAAACAAAAACAAATCAAATATGTTACCTAACAAAAACAGAATAGAAGTAAAAATTGCAATCCACAAACATTTGGAAGTTAAATAGCTCATTCTTGAGTCAAAATATACCTCAGGAGAAATTAGAAACAAATTGAGATAAATAAAAATATAACACATCAAACTTTTGTTATGCAATACAAACAATACTTAGATGTTATATCAAGAAATAGCTATATTCTAGACCAAGGAAGATCTTAAGACAATAAGAAACTAGAAAAAGAAGAAGAAATGAAACCCAAAGTTAGCCGATGGAAAAAGATAGAGCAGCAGAAAACAATAAAGAAAATAGAAGAATACTTTAAAAGCCCATTGAACCCATAAGTTGGTTTTATGAAATGATTTAAAAGTTGACAATACCATAACTAGACCAAGAAAAATAGAACAGAATCAACTAGCAAAAAAATCAGAAATGATAGGAAAAATTACAATGAATGCTACAAAACTACAGGGACTTATAGAAGGTACTGCCAGTATTTAATAACAAATTTAATAATCTAGAAAAATAAAAATAGTATCTACAATAGCATAAAAGAGAGTAAAATGTTTAAAAATAAATACTTATAAAAATAAAAGATTTGAGCAATAAAACCACAACAATAGATTTACAAGAATGTAAAACACACCAATACTGAATTATGAATAAATAAGGAATTGAACATACCTGTAACTAGCAAAATTGTTGAACAGCTGATTAAAGACATCTCAGCAAAGGAAAACTCCAGAACAGTTGTCTTTACTGGAAAATTCTACTAAAGGAAAGTTAAAATGAATTCTGGAGAAATTCTCCTCCCACACACACACACACAAATAAAAAGAAAATAATTTTTCCAAACTGATTATGTGAGACCAACTTTATCCCATTACCAAAATCATTTTTAAAAAAGTAAGAAAATTTTAAGGTCAATATATGAATACTGATGTAAAAATTCAACCAATCGTTTATTAAAAGGATCATTTCCACTAGATGTAATGGTAAAAACAAAATGCTAAAGGTTCTCCAAGGGGCACAGCGGGCAGTGGGCCATGAGACCACTGTGCAGGTCCGAAAGCAGGGGCAGGCAGGGGGGCAGCAGGTCCTAAGAGCAGCCAGTCTCAGGCAGGGACTGTGCAGTTCCCCAAGAAGCTGCAGCAGGCCATGAGTCCCAGGCAGGGAGCTGCATGGTGGGTGAGAGACCTCGAGGGAATAGTCACTCCCACAAAGAGAGACAGACAGATGGGCACACCATGAGACCATGACTCAGGTCACCAAAGGTGGCTGGTTCCTGGCAGGGAGCTATGTGGTGGGCAGTAGTTGAGAGAGACAGATGGATAATCACATCATACAGAGTGAGGTTGGATATGTATTTAGTGGGTTATGGAAGGGAAGGGGAGAAGGGAGAAGAGCAGAGAGATGGAGAAAGAAAGAGAGAGAGCAAGATGAGAGAGAGAGAGAGAGAGATGAGAGAGAGATAAGAAACAGAAGGGTGGAAAAGGGAGAAGTGGGGAGAAAGGAAAGACAGAAGCTGCCTCTTGTCTGGGGGAAGGCATGTCTTGTCTCTTAGAGGGACCAAGCAGACCAGATCATTACATTAGGGTTAAGTGAGGTTTGTTCTTGGAATACAATGATATTTCTGCATGTGAATAGTAACCAATGCCATATAATGCCATATAAGAAACTAATGTAACAAATAAATTAGTGTAGAGATGTTTGAAAACAATGTAATACCCTTTCATAATATTGTTTCAAAAACTACAAGTATAAGGAAATGATCCTAACATAACTGCAACCACATAGGAACATGAGTTCCCATTGCGGCCAATAGCCAATAGTGTAAACTAAAGCACTCATGAAGCTAAATGAAAGAAGGATTTTCATTCAAATGACTTCTATTCTGTACCATACTTGAGCCAGAGTTGCCGGTTAGCAAAAGAAATGCAAATCATTCAAATCAGACACGAAAAAGTAAAGTTACCTCTGTTCATAGACTGCATTTGCATAGCCCGACCCAGCGACCAAGTAGTGTGCCCATAGCTCCGCTCCAATGAGGTGCTGCTGCATCAGTATCTGCTGCGAACAGTTGGCAGCCTCTCAAGAGAATTGCTCCCTCAAGAATCTGCCTGGAAGTGTCTGGAGGTTTTCTCTTTCCCCAGTGTCAGACCCACAATCTGAAGATAAGAAAAGAAAATCTTGTGACCTCAATGACAACCACGTATTTGGAAACTTTCTAGTGGCATCGGGCCTAAGCCCCGGTTTTCCTGACTTCCTCTTCTGCCCACGTTTGTTTGTTTCACTCCCACACAGGTTTTCTTCTGTCCAAAAATTCTTACCTCAGGTTCTATTTTAACTACTTAACCTATACCGTTATCATGCAAAACTAAGAAAACTACTCAACAGGCCCTAAAATATAGTCAATTAATGTAAACATGCTGTTCTAAAATTAAACTAATATTGGTAGCTCTCTCTCTCTCCTGTGTTCTCTAGGAAAGATGCAAAACTCAAAGAGATCTCGAGTAAGGGAATAACTATATTCATTGGTATTTTTTTTTGAACCAAAATTCAGGAAAACAGATGTGCCAGCCATCTGCCTGCACATGGAGGAAGCTCTTCCCCAAATTTGCCAATGCAGGCAATGCACAAAAGACTCCAGAACTGTAAGATACATCCAGGAAAAAAGAATTGAAGATGCAGTTAGCATGGATGCCCAAAGTGCTGAAGTCCCGGGCTTCCTGACAGCCAGGCTGCACTCGCATCGGACTCCTGCTGCGGTCCCACTCCATCACCTCTTGCTGCTCATTGTTTGACAAATATCAAAGCTTTCATGCTGCAGATGACACATCCCTCCTGTGCTTCACAGAACAGTGCCCAGAAAATAGATTGTGGGCTCTGAGCTAGAACAAATGCAAGACTTTTGTACTGGTCACAAGGAGACTCCCCAGGAAATATAAAGTGTGGAGACAAACTCTGCTTAGCTAAACACTCATGATATTTCAGTTTATTTATTTATGGCAAACTAACCTTTAGAAGGAGTTTGATTTTTTTAGACCAATATTAACAGAAATTACATAGATTTGCTAACGATTTGAGAAGAGACAATGAAGAAGGGAAAAGAGAAGAGACTATTTTTTTAAAAAATGAAAACAAGATTTATAAGAAACACAAAAATAAAACGATAACTTGCCACAAAGTCAATACAAACCCAGAACCTCTTATCTTTCCTATTAATTAGAAATCTGTTATCATCACTGATGGTATAGATTCTGATTCATTCAGATAAAAGAATATAAGGTAACTATTTATGAATAAGAAGAAAGACTTGAGGATTGGCTAAAAAATGTCTTTCAAATGTAATTAATGAAAAATAAAAATAATGTTACTGTCTTTGTTACTCTTCTGTGATAAAGTTACTTTTCTAAAGTTACTTCACTGTGATAAGACCTCAGGACAAAAGCACACTATGAAAAAAAGTGCTAAGTTTCAGAAGATCCATGATAGCTAACCAAAGGAACACCTATAAGCGCACCTCTAGATCCATAACCATATAGCAGAATACTGGGAATTGCAAGAGTGTTTTGAAACCTCAGAACCTGCCAGTGGTGGTTCACCTCCTCTATCCTTCATACATACTAACCCTTCCCAAAATGTTCCAATATCTAATGACCAAATATTCAAAAATATGAACCCATGTGGGTTATGCTCATTTAAGTTACCATATTTCACTCTCCGACATCCGTAAGTTTATGGACATAACATAATGCAAAAATAAAAATGCTTTTAGTCCAACTTCAAAAGATCTTATACTGCTTCACAGTCTCAACACAGATTAAGCATTCAAATTCTCTTCTGAGACTCAAGGCAATCTCTTATTGTCACCCTCCCCCATTAAACTGAAAAACAAGCTGCATACTTCCAACATACGGTTATCATTCCCAAAAGGGAGGAATGGAGGTATACCAAATACTATACCAAAGTGAGATTGAAACCCAGCAGTGCAGACTCCAATTCCTCTGTGTCTGATGTTGAATGGTTTAAATGGGTCATCTTTTAGGGCTTTACTGATTGAACCACTCTTCTTCCCCTGGGCTGGTTTCACTCCCTGGGTGAAACACTCCTTGGAAAAATCCAGTAGCATTGGCATCTCTAACATCTTGGGATCTCCAATCCAATCTAGGCTTCACTTTCATAGCTTTGCTTAATGGCTTTTCAGGGCCTCCTTACAGGGACCCCTCTGCCACATGGTTGGTCTCAGTGGTTCTCCTTAACCATGCAGGAAGATTCCATAACACTTTTACTGGGGTATCTTTCATAACTTCAAACCAGAACCACATGAACTGCACTGTGGACTTGGACTAACAACTGAAGATGAACCCTGACATCCTTGAATCAAATCTGTAGCCGCTTTGATTCATTGTTCCTTTTCAAGAACAAAAATATTGCTTAGGTTTTTTTTTCTTAGCTGGGTCAGTTCTTGCCCTAAAGGTATCCCTGCCTTTATTTCATTTCAAATCAGGTCACTCTTTAATCTTGTCTCGTCCAGAATAAGCCTTGAATCTAACATTAAATATATTGATGCGCTTTTTCTCTGTAAAATATGTATTTTGTATTTCTTAGACCGGCATGAGAATGAATAACAATAACCACACAACTTTCAGTGGTAAGGTGTCTTGAAATCTTCTTAACCCATTACCTTTTAATTTAGACTCAAGAAAATTCCTAGGAAAAGGGCAAAAGGCAGCCACATTCTTTGCCAAAATATCTTAAGGAAGGTTTCTAGTTCAGTCACTAATACACTTCCTTTATGAAGCCTCCTGTTCTGAACTCCCACTCCAGTTTTCTCCGTCACTACGGTCTTCCAGATTCCTACTAGCCTGGGCTATTAAGCTCCGCCACATCATTCCTAGGCTTTCCTCATCCAAATTACCAATCGTTCACTTCGCACTAAAAGAAACCAGCAAAGTCAGGCCTGACACAGCAGACACTGCTCCCTGGTTCCATTTTCTCCTGTCTGCTCCTGCTGTGATAAAACACCATGACCAAAGCAACTTATAAGAAGAAAGTGTTTAATTAGATTTGCAGTTTCAGAGGGTTAGAGTCCATTATAGCAGACTGAGGGAGCCGCAGAGAGCTCTCATCTTGACTCACAACCACAAGGCCAAGAGAAAACACAAAAAAAAATGCAAGAGTTTTTTTGAAACCAAAACCTCAAAGCCCGGTCCACAGTGATATACCTCCTCTGTAATTCCTACATCTTCCCAAACAGTTCTACCAACTGGGGACTAAGCGCTCAAATATATAATCCTGTGGGGGCCATTGTCATTCAAATCACTAGATAGAGAAAAATACTCGAGACAAAACTAAAGGATCATTTTTCATGTGTGTGTGTGTGTATCATATATATTATGAATATTTGCTTAAAGATATGTATATGTTTATGTGATAAATATCTAGTAAGATCAAGGAAAGAATGTTGGAAGGAGACTACACTGTCTTTTTCTTAGAAATGTCTTTTTCCTATACACACAAATAGCCTATTAAAAACCATAACCCTCAAATAGCTAATAACATAATAGGCAATATGGTTTCTTTTATGGAGACTGGGTGATTAAACACTGCAGTTTGTGCTAAGAGAAATTCTTATTGTAGATGCTATTTCTTGGAATCCTCCAGGTGCTTTGAAAATATTTCGATGGTGATAGCTTCGGTGTTATAGCATGTTGGTCCTTAAGTGTAAGTTCTGTGTCCTAGCTCAGAGCTTTAAAGAGAAGCCTGCATTTACTTACACAAATTGGAAAACTCAGAGAAAATGTATGCAGTGCGAAAGGTTGGACTTTCCCACTCCAAAGTTGATTCTCCAGACTACCTTGAGAAGACTATCACTGAACAATGGAGTATTACTCTTTGCTAGAAAGAAGTTCCCAAGAAGATAAAGATCTCCAAGTCCAGATTGCTCCTCAGTTAATACTGCCTTGTTTAAGAAGCAGCACACTTAATCTTTTTGAAAATATCAGGAATGAAAACTCGTATCTCTAAAATGTTTATTTAGAAACGAAGTATAGCATCCGCCTAGGAATTCTCAAGGATGTAGCTAGCTGCTAGAACTAAAAATATCTTCAGGGGAGGGCTGTGCAGATGGGGAGTGGAGTGGGGGGGTGTGGGACACAAGAACCCAGGAGAGCAGCCATCTGAGCAGATTTCACACGATTAATAGGGAGTTTGTTGGCTGGTGGCTGTTAAAAATAGAACCTCATTTCTGAGGGGTGGGTGCCCTGCTCCTGCACCCTGGAAGGAGCCTGCAGAGAGAGATGATTAAAATGAAAGATTGTGCCGCTTTAAGGAAATGTTGGCATAAAGAAATGGCACCGATTACTGATGCTCCAGCCACCTTCTAAAAGGTTTCTGAAAATTGCCTTCCTTGGATGAAATACCAAATATCTGTTCCCAAATGTTATGAAGCACAATAAATCACATGGCATTGACACATTCAATATGCCGTATCAGAGACCCCGTATCCAAACAAAGCCGCACCATCTTTGGCAGTTGGGGGAGGCGGGGGCAGCAACTACATTCCTTTCTCTTGTTTTGTATTAAGGTGTCAAGATCAAAACTTGTCCCCTGTACACAAAAAGTCAGCTCAGCCTCCTCCCTGTGTGAAGTGATAACTCAAATCACAAGTTTTCAGAGTCTGAAAGTACCTCGGACTCTGACCATAGGCCTTTTTAAATAAAGATGGTGATGAAAATGGCAAAATCCAGAGAGAGGGCAAACCACTTATCCAAAGTCAGGAGCAGAATCAAAGCCCACATCTCCTGTGTTCAGTTAAGGATTAAGGGTTTTTTTTTTGTTTGTTTGTTTGTTTGTTTGTTTTTTTGCTAAACACAGATTTCCCAAAGCATTCAAAATAATATTTACAAGACTGCATTTTAGTTGAGAATTTAATACATGCATCTAAGGTGTCCTAATAAAAACCAGACCCCTCTTGTCCAATTTCCCTCCCAGTTTCATGTGCTCTGTTTTATCATTCCATTGAATCGACTTAGCGCTACCTGTATGTGCATGGGTGTAGAGTCATTCACTAGAGAGAGCTTGGGCAGCGTCCCACGATTGCATTCTTACTGCAATCAAAGTTTAAGGAAAGTGTGATTACTCATGTGCCATTGCTTAAAGGCAACAGGTTTGGAGCAACGCAGAGACAAAAGTGGGGGATGGGTTTCTTGGTGTACAGAATACTTCAGCGTTAATGTTCTTTCCCTGTGGATATATCATTTGTTGCTCTTCAAGGAGAGAAATACCGAGGCCTGGTAAAGTCACATTTGTTCAGGTGGAAAAGTTGCCTTTATACCACCCTCAGTGACACCTCCCAGCTACAACCAAAGGCAACTGGTAAGAACCTATGACTGCTCACTTCTCTGGAGAACTTGTCTAAGAGCTTACCAACAAAGAACTGATGTGAGGATAGAGTTAAGTACCTCTCACTTTCTTCCATGTTGTCCTTCTTGCTCACACGCCATAGCTTCCCAGCGGAATCTCGCTGAGGGTGGACCCTAGTTGCTCACACGCCACAGCTTCCCAGCGGAATCTCGCTGAGGGTGGACCCTAGTTGAGATCACAGCTCTATTTATTCTGCTCCTTCCCACTCTTTTTCAAGTCTTTCCATCCTAAGAGATCTGTGCTGAATAAACCTAGTGCTTCTATGGAACCTGCCCTAAACAAAGAGATAATAAGAGGCCCACAGGAAACTGCAGCATCCTGTGTTATTTTTATTCTACTTTCAACATTGTCTCTATGTAAATGTGTCATGGAAACGGAGCTTTCAGATGTTTCTTCTCTAAGCAGAAGCTTGCATTCTCTTAGTCTAGCATTGTGGGATGTTTCTCGGGGGTTTGTTCTCCTTGGTTATCTGCTTTCTGGTTTTCCCATGTGACTCTGTGTTGCTCTTTCAGTTGTCTATATGTTTCTTAGAAAAAGAGAGAGAAAGAGAGAGAGAAGAAAGAAAGGGAGGGAGGGAATGAGGGAGGGAGGGAGGGAGGAAGGAAGGAAGGGAGGGAGGGAGGAAGGGAGGAAGAAGAAAGCTATTTAAACTATGGTACTGGATATACAAGCAGTAAATGAATCTGAAAGTATCAATGTGAAATTTGAACCAGTGGGACAGTTCCCTTTTCTGTTTTTCTTTCTTTCTTTCTTTCTTTCTTTCTTTCTTTCTTTCTTTCTTTCTTCCTTCCTTCCTTCCTTCCTTCCTTCCTTCCTTCCTTCCTTCCTTTTTTCCTTTCTTTCCTTTTCTTTTTTCTTTTTTCTTCTTTTTTTGAACTTGAAACTGAGTTCTGAGAGCTTGACCATTCCAGCAGACTGAGACACAAACAGATTTTATAGATTAATGACAAGTTTATGGCTTCTTTTTGTTGACATGTGTTATCTGTAAGCAATGGAAATGACTGCCACTTTACCTGGTAGAAAGAGTGTTAGTTGATAGAGTATAGGGATCCCCAAAGATTGGAAGGGCAGGTGCAGAGATAATATAAAGCAAAGGATGCCCATCGTCTTGTTTGGGGGCTGCTGGGGAATGGTTCTTCTATTCATTATTACAGTCGAGGCTATGGTTGAGAATCTACCTAGCTAATCAGACATCATAGTCCCTCTACCGGTCTTGACTGCATGCCAGAATCACCTGTGAGGGGTTTATAAGAACCTGATATGAAGACTCCACCACAGATTAATCAAATTATAATTTCTAGAGGTAGTGCCATCTACTCTTGCCGTTCAAGAATTCCACACATAGTTGAATTTGTAGCCCAGGTTCTAAAACATAAGTCAAAAGGAACCAGAATACTTCAAGCCCTTTTGTATGTGAACAAGACACAAATGTTTGCTATCATCATCATGGCTGAAACAAACTGAGACAGCAGTTTCCCAAGAGAAAATTGGATTATCTTTAAGAAGAGGAAAAGTAAAGAATGATAAGTGGGTCATTCAGCTGAAAATAGACAAATATCCACAGCTCACTCAGGCAAGTCAAACACGATTTGAATGCTGGCAAAGGTCTGGGATGTAACAGATGCCAAATAAATATTTACCAAATAAATGAATAAATAATGAGATGATCTTGAAATGGCCCATATAATTCAGACAAAAAAAAACCTCACTTTGCGTGTTAGTCAAGAAACACTACTCTCTATCACTGATGAAAAATGCACCTTTATTAGGAAAGAATGAAAAAAGAAAGAAATGGAAAAGATAGAAATACACTAGTCAGGAATTATTGTTGACTGAGGTTTCTGTTCCACCAGGTCTCACATTCATTTAGTCCCAAATAAACACACAAAGGTCTACATTAATTATAAACTGTTTGGCCTAGTAGCTCTGGCTTCTTATTATCTCTTATAACTTATATTAGACCATAATTCTTGCCTGTCTTAGTCATGTGGCTTGGTACCTTTTTTGGTGGGGCAGTCACACCTGGCTTCCTCTGTGCCTGGGTGACAACTGGAGACTGACTCTTTCTCTTCCCAGAATTCTCCTGTTCTTATTGCCCCATTTACACTTCCTGACTGGCCAATCAGCATTTTATTAAACAAGTACAAGAAACAAATCTTTATAGGGTAAAACCATTATCCCACAGCAAATTAAGTACATGTTGTAGTGTTTTTAGATTTTTGACAGATGAAGTGACTCCTAATCTTTTGCCTGTCCTTGTGATTAATGGTTGGATTCTGCCCACGTCAGCTGACTATATTGTTATTTTTGTTTGTTATCACTGTATATCACTATAACATTATGACTATAACAGTCTTCCAGGGCACTGTGGCATGGTGGCCTTATACATGGTTCCCAAAGTCCAACCTTTCTTTCTCTCCCAAAGCAAGCAGCAAATAGTTAAGTTGGCTCTGTCTTCTGAGGTCCAGGACACAGACAATGTCATGGGTCTTTTGACTTATTATCTTATCAAGTACAAGGAGAACAGAATCAGAAACTACTCAAAGACTTAAAAACAAGAATATTTGGGGAAAGCTTACTGTAATGGTTTGTGGTCCTCTATGAGCATGTTGGAAATCATGTCATTCAGAATGTTCCAAATTTGCAAAGGCAAACAGAGAGAATGCTGAGCAGTTCATTAGAGCATCCTTCCTTGGGATGCGAGAGAGAACAGTGTGATGAGAGAATGAAAAGGTGCACCCTTGCTTGCTTCATCTTGAAGCCCATAGGGGGCAGGCAGAGTTTTGTTGTCCACTCTGTATAGGTCCTGCTGAGGTACACTGGGAAGGGCACCCAAATTCCAGTTGGTCAAAAAAAGTGATATTAACCGATCTGTGGAAATCCAACAAGCTAGAGATGAGGCGAAATTATCAAAACTTATACTCAATGAGAAGGACTCACTGGCGTAGAAGGCAGGGGCTTAGCACACTGCTAAGATATGAGTATACTGTATTGAATCTATCTATTTGAGCAGAAAATGAAGCTGCTGGAAACTAAGTTAGTAAAAGGAAAGGCCAAGTATGTGAAATTGGCAAGCTCAGTGTCTATTCAAAGAAGATGCTAGGGAATAAAGGCATAGGATAGGCAGTGACTATAAATGTCAGTAATGGAAACTACAAAAGAAAGGGGCTGTCAAAGAAAAGAGTAAAAAATAAAAAGAGCAATTTCTAGAACTAATGAAGACCTGAACTCACAAATTTCAAATGTCCACCATGATTCAAACTTAATAAAATACAGACGAACACATACCTACAGGTGCATTGTGGAAAACTTGTCCTCTAAAAATGGCAAACATTTTCTAAGCTTGAAGAACAATCACAGTAAAATATCATCATCAACGAGAGAGGGAAGAGTTTGTTTACATAGCATCAACTTAAAGGTAGCCTAGATATCATTCATCTAGTAAGGCGAACAGAAGGGATTTGAGGAGAGAAAGTAATTAGGAATCTATTTGAAAAAACTCACAGAACTTATTGAGAAACATGCTGAGAAGATAGCATTCTGAATGTTAAAATGTTGCTGGCCTTCCCTGTCAAAACCCTGTTCCTTTAAGAGATAAGCTCCACCCACTCTCCCCTCTTTCCTCCCTCCCCATCCCCCTTTGTGCTTCTGAAGAGGCAGCATCCTTTCTCTCCCCCTTCTCTTTTCTCTCTTCTTTCCTCTCTCTCTGTCCCTCCATTTCTCTCCCCCCGCCATATCTCCTTACCCTTATACCCTCCCAATACCTTCTCCATACCCAAGCTCCCCTTGCATGGCATATCTTCTGTCCCTTACCAGCTGCTGTCCTCCACATCAGTAGGTTCACTTCCGCTGTAAATCATAACACTGACAGTAAATGGAAAAACTGAGAAATATAAAAACTGTAATGATGACTCGCATAACAAGCCTGCTATGTAGGGGGGTGGTAGGAAGGGAGAGGTATGGTATGTGCCTCTTTCATCTAGCCTTGGAGAAGTGATCACGAAGGGGTAGTAGAGCACTTCCCCTCCTCCTTAGTGAAATTAAGGAAGGAGGGGAGGAGGGTGTAAATAGACTTTCTTTAATCTCATGTTTTCAGACACAGTAAAGTGGTAAGCAAGTAGTGATACTCTCTTTTAGGGTGGTGAACTGTTCTTTTGAAATATTATTTGTGTGTTGGGGAAATAGAGGATTATACATGTACCATGGCAAGCATGTAGAAGTCAGAAGACAGCTTACTGAAGTTTCTTCTCTACTTCACTAATGTGGGCATAGGGGATAAGACACAGGGAGTCGGGCTTCATGCTATGAGCCTTTACCCAAAGAACCATCTTGCTAGCCATGTGATCTCTTCTTTGATGAAGAGCAGATGATTACTATCTAATTATTTAGACTAAGAGTATACAAAATAATCTGAATGCCAAAGAGGAATGGAAAATCCAATTTCTGCAAAAGGGGAAAGAGAATAAATAAGAAAAGTAGAACAATGAAAAAGATAAAAATGACAAGTGTTGCAATACATCTGAAATAAAATAAAAGCAACACTTTAGAATCCATCAGTCACAGAATAAAATATAAAACCAAAAGCCCTGTCATAAAAGCGACAGGCAATATATCTCTTAACAAAGAAGAGCCAGATATCATTTGCAAAGAATATTTAAAATAACAAATGAATACAGAATGAGGAAAATTAAAACAAAATAAAAGTAAATATATTAAGATCAGCAAAATGGAAGTCAAGGGTCCTAGACAGGGCTAAATAGGACTATACAGTGACATGACACAGGTATAGATGGAAAGCCACAGATGTTGTGAGGCAATCCCAGAGCTGCTCAAAGCAAAAAGCAAATGGAATTTGTCAAAATAAAATCAAGCTAGAAGCATTTGTGTATTTCTTTCAGAACTGAAAGCAAAAAGAAAAAGAAAAGACCTGAAAACATAGACAGTAAGTTCATATATTCAACACTTTAACCTTCGAATGTGGTTGGGAAATATTGCTGGAACTTAGAAACGGTAACAACAGCCTCTGCACACACATTGCATCACAGAGGATAAAAGGCAGGCTGCACACACTAGGCCATTGCTGTTCTGTACCTTTGAGATACGCATCTGCAGCCTATTTCTGTAGTTTTAATTTTTTAAGTGTTGGTTACTTATATGGCCACTGAAGGTGTAAGGGACCTATATAAATATGGAAGTGGACAATTTTTTTATAAGCTTCATTGTCTGGTCATAAGCCAATAAAATTAGAATAAAGTAAATAGCAACAAAAAAACAAACATAATGATTGACAATAAAGAAGCACACAGCAAGACAATCTTTGATCAAAAAGGAAATTAAAATCTGTCAAGGAGGCAATGAAAAACAACAGCCCCAGACAAAGGCTGAAAACACATGAAAGCTTTATTCAGAAATGTACAGCCTTAATAACTTTCATCATTACAGAGAAAGTGGCCTGGGGATGTAATGTTTCATATTGATACAAATATGAGAAGCAAAATTAAATAATAGTTAAGGAAATGGAAATTTTAAATATTTCAAATGGGGGAAAGCAGAAGAGGAAATGACTCTAAAAGGTAGGTTTTGAAAGCACCAATAAAACAAATATATAAAAAAACACAATTTATGATTTTGATAAAGAACAAAGAACAAACCCACAAAAGGTGAAATCAGGAACAGATGAAAATCATGGCCTTGGATGCAAAGGAGCTAAAGGAAACCACGAGAGAAAATGCCACTCCACACTGTAGTAAGATGAAGAGGAATAGTTGTATTTTTTGTTCTTGGCAAAATATTGCCGATTTACAAATTATCTCAGTTTCTTCCTATTTAATATATACCCATTTTGATCAACCACGCTCACATCCTTGTTCTCTGTCTTTGGCTGGAGAAGTTTTCCTTACGTCATGAATAATTTCCGAGGCCAGGCACAACACTCCATCCTTGAGAATCTGAGACAGAGGAACCAAGAGTTTAGAGCCAGGCTGCATAGGGAGAGAGGGAGAGGAAGAGAGAGGCAAGGGAAGTGCCATAACAGGCTCAGTGTGTCTAATGATTGTTGATTCCAGCTCAGAGTCAATGAATTTGGGCTTGATCCTTTCTTCTCATTGCTCTATTTCCAACATTCTTGGGCTATCTTCCACATGTGTGCTATGTAGGCCATGTATGGCAGCGCTCTTGTTTCTTTTAATATTAAAAAACATTTCTACATTCACTAGAGTATAACCTGATAAGGTTTAATTTTTCTAGTTTAAAAAGAAAGGTTTTTTTTCAAATTTTAGATTATTAGCAAATTGTTTCTGCTTCAGGCAACAGTTTTAAATAAAAAGTAAAATGAACTGTTTTGACAAACTAGTTGAAAGGAAGTTTTAATTATCAAAGGCATTTGACACAGCCCATAATGCAGCTACTGTGTTATCTTTCTGTAGCTGTGACCAAAATTTCTGAGAGAGGAAAAAAAAATTATAGCAAGGAAAACTTATTTTGGCTCATCATTTCAGCCTATTGTGATGGAGGGCGTGCTATGCACAGCAGCTCACATCAGGTTGACCATGAAATGGAAAGAGCAATGATTAGCTGGCTGATTTTTCTCATTTCACCCCTTTATTCTACCTAGATCCCTAATCCATTGAGTGACTCATCTTCAATTCTTTGCATTTACTTCCCCACTTAGTTAATTCTTTCTGTGATGGAAATGCCATCATACACACATCTAGCATATTCTACCAATATCTTAGGCACGTCTCAATCCAGTCTAGGTGATAGCTGAAATTAATCATCAAAAGTTCAGGACTTGGGCTCAGAAGATGGTTCAGTGATGAAGTGTTTGACATACAAGAGTGTTATCAGATCTCCAGAACCCGTGAAACAAAGATAGCAGGTCCCTTTACACTACCTTAAGTGGTGAGTTCTGAGTCCAACAACTAATCTAGCCTTATTGTATAATGTAGGGAGGAACCATGCATGTCTGGAGTAGGCACTCTTTGTGCCTACTCTTAAGTATTTTCTTGGCCCAGATCCTTTAAAGTCCTCTTCTTCTTCCACATCAGGCGCTCATTTTTATGATGCTGCTTTACTAAACCTGCTTCAATTTGATCTCAGATGTTTCCCAAGCAGAACACCAAAGCTTCCTCACTTAACTGTCCCATGACCTCTCCTATGCAGGTTGGAGGTGATTTTGAACATGTTTCTCAAATACGTCTTTACTGGGAGTTTCTTTCCAAGCCTCTTATTCTTTTCGTTTTCTTTAGTTGGAGGTGATGGGGTGAGAGCTAAACCATTGCTATCCTGGCTTTGTTGTTGGTTGAGTTCATCTAAAACCAAAAATAATGGGTATACAAAATTAGTTAGGAAGGCAATCCCAAGAAACAGACTGGAAAGAGGGCAAGGAAAGAGGATAATAGTAGCCCAAGGCATGGGTTTTCAATCCAGTTCCCACTGAAGGTTCTGGGAGTCAGAGTATCTTTGATCTCAGAATTGTCCCCCATGGGGAACACATACAGGGTCACATACATCTCTGTGTATAAATGTTAGCTTTGTGCAGCTTATCAACCAATGATTGAGAGCTGTTTTAGGCAGAAGGCAGTTGACTCCTTGATCCTCTCAGCCTGCTGTGAGAACTTCTAGGAAGAACAGATTCTAGGAGCCAAAGGAACCATCAGGCAAGGAAGAAAGATTATTTCTTAGAGAGTGTTGAGGGTCAAGTAACGAGGTGACTACTCTTTGGCTTGTATTGTACTTGATCTGTGTAGATTGTGGGGAAAACAATATCAAACCCAAAATAATAGGAAGCACTGAGTTTAAAACTCTGTTCCAGATGCATGACCCTCAAAACATCCTTTTAGTTTGATTTTTTTACAATGAGTTTATTCCTCTAGCCAGTTTCTCTTACATCTTTGCTAACATCTGTATCTATATTGTTCCCTCCTTATTGTTTACACAGCTTTAATTCTCATGTTACAGTTCATCAGTCTCTTGGCCTTCCCCTTTGCTCTCCAGGACCATAAGTCCTCTTTAGTTATTATATTTTCTTCTCCTCTGATGTCTTTGCATCTGCTGCGAGTCTAACCCACATCATAGCTTGGGTATTTCTTGAATAATTTAATTAATAAGTAAGGTTCATTATTCTTTATAATCAGATGTCTAGGATATTTTCCATGACAATCACAGATGTAAAGTATCATTGTATTTTCTCTCAGCTCACTATAAGATACAGGCTATCATTACTTGAACATGTGTATTAGGGTTTTTTTTGTTTTTTTTAAATTTATTTATTATGTATACAATATTCTGTCTGTGTGTATGCCTTCAGGCCAGAAGAGGGCACCAAAACCCATTACAGATGGTTGTGAGCCACCATGTGGTTGCTGGGAATTGAACTCAGGACCTTTGGAAGAGCAGGTAATGCTCTTAACCTCTGAGCCATCTCTCCAGCCCCGATGTGTATTAGTTTTGACCAGTAGTTTATTACAGGAGAACTGTGACATGACACCTTACATTTGTCACAGTCATGCTGTTTCCTGCAACTCCTAAGCCTATCACTTTGTATTTGATAGGCTAGATTACTATGAGTTTCATGCATTATTCTCTAGAAATGAATAAAGAATAGAATTTCTCTCTCCTCCTTCCTTTTCTTCTTCCCATATTCCTTCTCTTTCAGGACATATATAAATATGGTAGTTGAATAACACTCTCAGTTACTTTCCTTTCTCTGCCAAGATTTTTATTTCTCTGTCAACATTGCCTCTAAATATCATTGTTTCTAGTATGCCTTGAGATAACTTCTCAAGCAAAATGCATATATTAGAATTACACAGGTTGGTGAATTTTTACATAGGAACTCTTGGGTGGCCACAATTTCTTCCTCATTTAGGGGAGCCCAGTGCTGCCCTGTCTACCTTTTCATGCTGAGACTCTTCCAGAAGAACCTATGATAATCCCTAAGGAATTTTCTCATCCAGAATTACTGTCCAGAGTGTGCAGTCCCCCAAAGTACCTCTGTCCTATAGAAAGCCAATTTCTTGTCTCTGTTCAGGTTATTAATTCTCATTGGTGCTAGTATCAATTTCAGTTGAATGGGACCAGCATACTTCAAACTACCATCCATTGTATCCTTTATGAAATCAGTCCACTTGTTCTGTGTACTTTCTTCGAGGGTGTAGAAAAATTCACTTGAAAGATCCTTTATAAATGGTATTTATTCTGCCCTTCCTGATGCTACACTGTAGAATATTATTTTAAGATGTGTTGTAATTGTTTTTGCTGTGGAACACTTTTTAATGATGTAAATATGTATTGCATTCTTTTATGTTCCATTTTGGGTTTTTTTTTTCTGTGAAGCTGTGTTACTGTGCCTGTCTAAAACACCAGATGGACTAATAAAGACCTGAACAGCCAATAGTAAGGCAGAAGAAAGAATAGGTGGGTCTAGTAGAGAATAAATAGAGAGAATAAATAGAAGGAGAAATTTGGGAGGAGAAGATTGAGATGCAAGAAAAGAAGGGGCCAGCCACCCAGCTACACAATCTGCAATAGAATTAGAAGAAAAGAAAGGTATATAAAGCCTGGAGGCAAAGATAGATGGGATAAATTAAGAAAAGCTGGCTATAAACAAGTCAAGCTAAGGTCAGGCATTTATAAGAAAGAATAAGCTTCCATGTGTAACTTGTTTGGGAGCTGGGTGGGCAGGCTCCCAAAGGAGTAAACAGCAAAAAGAGCAGAAAACAACCAACTACATTTTTATCGTGCCAATGTGGGATTTGAATTTTCATGCAGAGCCTTAGAAAGCTGAGGGGAAAAAAAAGAAAGAAAAAGGACACCTCTCCTTTAAGAGGCACTGCTGTTCATCCTTTAGTGCTAAATATTAATGTCAAGCTGAGTAAAAAACTGTCATGGCAAAGCAGGTACCAGCTTCCTACAGCTAGGAAGGTTGAATACGGTTCCTGGTTATGTACTTCCACATGGGATGGGAGCTTTAGGCTTGGCTCTAAGGAACTGAGAAGCTGGCAGAGTCAGCCACTAGAGCAGGAGGACCCACTGCAGTTTAGCTGTTTAAAATTTACTTACATGCTCAAAAAATTCTAAAAGATACGCAGTAAAGAGAGGTCCAGATGAAAAGAGCCTCTAAACAGGTTCCAGTGTCTTTTACATAGTGTGTAGGATTAAGAAAGAAAGAAAAGGAGTATGGACAGTCACAGAAAGAAATGAATAGCTTAAAAGTAATAGTAAAATATTTTAAGAGAGAGTAAAAGTGGTACAAAAGAAAAATGCCACATAAAATGGGAAACACACAGGGAGTCTGGATCCTACATAGTATTGTGTTGATTTTGAAATTTTTGAATACTGTTGAGCAAAATACAACTACTGAGAGACATGGGATTGTGAGCAGGACTGCTGTAGGACAAAGGTCTTGTACCCTGTTGTTTGTATTGTTTTAATAATGTGCCAATTGAGCAGTAGCCAGGCAGGAAGTATAGGCAGGGTGAACAGGCAGGAAGTAGAGGTAGGGTGACAAGAACAGCAGAATTCCGGAAAGAGGAAAGAGTCAGTCTGCAGTCATCACAGAGGAGCAAGATGAGAACACCTCACTGATTAAAGGTACCAAACCGTGGCTAAAACAGACAAAAATTATGGGCTACTTTAAAATATAAGAGTTAATAGGAAGCCTGAGCTAATAGGCCAACCAGCTTATAATTAATGTAGACCTCTGTGTGTTTCATTGGGACTGAACAGCTGCAGGACCTGGCTGGATAGAAATCTCTGTCAACACAGGACTGCTAAATTGAGCCAACCTAGATACTTTTGGGCTATGTTAACTTCATAAAAGAAATAAAAAATATATATTTGTCAAATAGAAATCAAAAATGTTTTTGAGTTTTGTTCCCATGAAAGACAAGAGTCTGTGGATTCCTTCAAAGATGAGATGAGACAGGTTTGATCAGGGGAGATTTTCTGAATCTTAGCAGGTTATATCTATCAACAAAGGTTACTGCTGTTCTTCCCAGGACTTGGTCTTTATCTCAATTTTTTTTAGGGATCCCCAAAGACAACAGAAATTGGCACCCACATTCCCAAGGGTGTGGGTTGTCTTTAGTTATTTGGTTGCTCATGGATGTTTGGTGTAGAGGAATAAAGGAATATAGGATTAAAAGACAACTATTAATCTCAGAATTTTGCATTGGCATGAATTTTGGTATAGTGACACAAATTTAAAATTAATTTTGTTGCAATATATATATATATATATATATATATATATATATATATATTCCTATTCTTGTTTGGGGTTTGTGCTTATGCAGCTGATTTTAAAATGTAATGTATAATTAAGAAATGAGATAAGTAGTTAATGTATAATAGTAAAACCTCTAGTCATATTAGGTATATTTTTAAGGTTAGACAGAAATATGTGATTTTCAAACACTTCAAAGACTTACAGAATATGGCATTTAAGATGATTAATAACCTAAGGTTTTTCATGACAAAGAGACACATCTGCTCCTGGCAGTACCAATTTGCTGCAGAGATGATGGGACTCAAACTCTATAGGAGTTTGTTTTCTTTGTGGCAAGATTCCGCCATTTGGTCAAGAAACTTTTTGTTTTGACTGCTTGACTGTGTGCTATGCAGACTAGACATGCAGGACCCAAAGGAAAGTGACTGCTGAACTTTGCCAAAACAAGACAGAATAGTCTTTCAAGATTCCTGCTTCACTGATAAGTCTGCCACATACTCTAGGCCTATTGACTGAACATGAATGCCACAGTGGTGCAGAAGAACTTTGAGTAACAATTCAGTCAGATATATCTGTAATTTCTAGATTTTTGGATGATGCTTATAATGTATTTCCTGTTTGCACAGATAATATTATATCCTTCTGACACCTTTGATGAACCGGAAGACTCTATAGTTATAGTTGCAGTTTTCCTTAGTTATTATAAGAAGAAAATTAGGTGTAAAACTTTGGAATCATTAAGGTAAGATAGATAACGTAATATTCTCTTTGAATTTGTTCAATACAAATGAACTGAATATTGTAAATGTAATTCTTATTTGATAACTATTCTTGTATATAGTCATACTATGCTAGAGTTAAATCCTTTCATTTTATTTAGAAAAAATGAAAAAATGTTGAAGAATATTATTTCAAGTTTATGCTGTGAAAGAGTTGTTTAATGATACAAAAAATGTGTGGCATTCTTTTATATTGCATTTGTTTAACTCCGTGAAGCTGTGTTACTGTGCCTGTCTAAAACACGCAATTGATCTAATAAGGAGCCAAATGGCTAACAGCAAGACAGGAAAAAGGACAGGTGGGGCTGGCATCAGAGAGAGTAAATAGGAGAAACCTTGGAGAAGATCCAGGAGCAAGAGAAGAAGAAGCCAGCCTTTGAGCTACACAAGCAGCAATGGAGTAAGAAATAAAGAAAAGTTATGCAGAAATCGAGAAATATAAAAGCCCAGAGTCAAAAGATTGAGGAGATAATTTAAGAAAAATTGGCTAGAAGCAAGTCAAAGTAAGGCTAAGAATTTATAAGAAATAATAAATCTCCATAATTGTTTACTTAGGAGCTAAGTTGTGGACCCCTAACAGAACATAGACTAAGAGTAAAAAGAGAAAAACAAGCAACAACATTTTGGTGTTTCAACATGGAGCTAGAGTAAAAGAGAAAGTTAAAAACAGAGGAATAAAAAAAACAATTACAGAAGTAAGTTTTCTAATATTTGTCACCTATCTCTACCATGCTAACCATGCTACACCCCTTTGCACAGGATGGTGCCTGGTCCTGCTCAGGCAGTATTATTGATATATTTATTTTTTCATTTTTTATTCAAAATTTTCCACTTCCTTCCCTTCTCCTATTCCCCCACTCAAACTCCTCCCTCCCCCTGCACTCTTAAGAGAGGGCAGGGTACTCTGCCCTGTGGGAAGTCCAAGACCCTACCCCTCCATCCAGGCCTAGGAAGGTGGATTTTTGATTACTCTCTCAGTTAATATGAAATAAATCTCTGTCTCACTTACGTTTTGATACTTTTGGCTTCTTCATAATATTTGAATTTAGGCAACTATATTTCAATACCCTTATTTACTAAAGTTCATTATATAGGTAGTGGTACAATTTTATGAAAATATTTTACACTTCACAAATACTGGATTGTTCCCAGATCTCGCAGGAAGGTTAACAATACAACTTGAGTTCATTTGGGGCTAATTAAAGTTATGCACTTATCCTGTAGTCCTACTATGTTCTCTGCCTGCTTTAAGTTTAGCCTGCCTTGATCTTGAATCATTTGCTCTTCCATGCCCCTAAGTCAGAATAAATGTATGTTTGTGTGGTGGTAATAATTTTCTGGAGAGAGCCAACAGGTTGTAAGCAACCTTACAGAACAAATATCCACTGTAAGTGTTGAAAAAACGTGAGTATAGTTTGATAAAATTTCTTTGCAGTTGTGTTTGCTAATCTAGGTCAGTAAGAGGCCTTCTCTCATAAAGCTATGCTAAAGATCGCTGTAACGTGCCCTTCATTTCTTGCCCATGTAGTATTTTCTGTGCTGTTCAATAAATATGAAGTAAAGTTCTCTGATAGGGACAATCAGAATCAGGCACAGACACATACATCAGACAGATTACAGCAACTACAAATTACAAACAGAAAATATAGGGAAAGAAGCTTCAAAATTGTGCTTAATCTTAACCAAAATAATCTAAGATGAACTGCTTTGTTTTCATTAGTTAATGCAGTATCTCTACATCTTATGTCCTCTGACATTATGTATAACGTGTTAACTAATGTCGTTATAGACTACAAGTGTGGCGTAGATGAGGAGGTAAATATATAACGAATTTGGACAACTAATGTATCATTCTGTGTTTATTGTTGTTTACAGTGCTACTCTGCTATTGGCCGTTCCATCTTGTGAATCTCTTTCCTTGGCTACATCTCTTCTTTAGAGCAAGTGTTCATCTTTACAAAGATACAACAAACAAGATGCTTCTCCTTTTTCCCCTGACCCACACAAATGCCATGCCAACAGCACATTTCAGGGACCCCCCCACCCTCTGATTCTGAGTCTCGCCATTCTGTTTCTCTGTTATTTGCACAGGATACTCTGTTTTAAAAGACAGTGTAATCTGCTTTAAATCTAAGTAGTTCTATACTTACTGTGGCATTCTTTGCGGTAGTCAGATTTACACCTGTTTTTCTCGGGAAGGTTTGATTGTCCATAGCTCTGAGCTTCAGCAGCGACCAGTGTGTCAGCTCAGGAATCTCCCCACCTTCTATCCCACTCCTCCACACACAGGAGATTCTAGGAGAAAATACAGAGATTCAGCCAACATCTTCTCCTGAAAGTCTCAGTTCTGTATTTTTACTTACTAAGAACGACTGCTCTAAATGTTTTCACGCCATAACTGAACGGTATTTTTCCCTTTCTGGAAACAAAAGGAACACATTTCTCTATTAATTTCATAGACCAAAGTTTGAAAAACATTTTTGAATTTGGCATATTCTTTACATGGCTTCTAGGTTATCGCTGCTACATGACTGAACCATGAATTTGTGATGTGTCTCTGACATGACTACCTAACTTTTAGAACTATGCTTCTCTGCCCATACGATATATTCTTGCAATGTAATTCCTCATGTCCCACAATCAAGTCGGAGGTTATAAGGAGAAGAAACTAAGTCAGAAAGTAATCACGTATTATTCTAAAATTTAGCTGAAACTACAGGAAATCACATTATTGAATCTTGGCAGTGTAATTTCGTGTTTCTATTTCTATAGCCAACCTTTCCATATGTATTCTATGCCTCAAGGAACAAATCTATAAATGGTCCCACATGGTAAGAAAGTGTACCATTTGTTACCATGGAATTACTAAATGATCAGCGTGTATGTGTCTGCCTCCACTTCTCATCATAGTTAGATGCTCACTGTTACCTTCTGGCCACAAGACTAACCTGAACTAAATGTTTCAACTCTAGGGATCATTCTCAAACTAGATTCTACAAAGTTGTGAGCTACCCCCCCAAAAAAAGAATATTTTATGGAAAAATGAAAGACAATGAAGGTGGAAAATGACTATGTGAACCTCCAGGTGCTTTATCAACAGGTCATTCAATGTGCCTTTGTTTTTTCTCTGTCCTAAATATGGGATTTTTGACAAAATACATACAGAAAGCAAATCCCACCGATAAGTTTTAAAAGCATTAATAGGGCAGGGTGCTTCATGTTGTAAACCCATCACTGGGGTGCTAGAGGCAAGGGGTCGGGAGGTCAAGATTAGTGTTACTATATTGAGTCTGATACCAGCCTAGAAGATATCCTGTCTGAAGACAAAGGAAAAAATTATAACCAAACATACAGTTGAAGCCTTGCTTATGATAAACTGTGACACAGAGGACTAGAAAATGGTTCAGTAACCACTAGCCACTTTTCCCGAGGACCCTGGGTTGATTCCCAGTACTGACGTGGCAACTCACAACTGTCTTTAACTCTAGTTCTAGAGTATCCAAAACAATTTCCTGACCTCTCTGGGGGCACTGCACAATATTATGCCTAGCCATACATGCAGGCAACATACTCATATACATAAAAATTTAACAGAAGTGTTTATATTTTTAGCAAGCTCTTTAATTCATAGTGAATCAAATACTGATACAGAACAATATAATTGTGTTTTTCTTTAATCCCTCCCAATTAGTATGTCAAATAACTTTTTTCCCACCCTTTCACTTCAGAATTTGATTGTCAGGGTTCCAAATCTTTTTTTTTTCTCTTTTCCGTAGTAAATTATTTAAGACTATTACTTCATGCCAGGTAACTAGATTGGGAGGGCATATGTGCCAGCCATAGCTGGAAGATCTGGGTAAGTCTCCCACCCACGGAGCACATTGGAAATTGCATGCCAAAGTCCATAATTATCATGAAATTTGTCCCAGCTTGAGCATAAGACTCATAGGTGACTCTCAACTGACAGTGACAGTGAGATGATTCAAGCTGGTGGGGGGGACACATTTGACTACAGCCTCTCTAATCCCATGGTGGAAACAAGAACCTAAACATCTACATGTCCAACTTACTGCTCTCCTGCTTCAATATACTACATAGAATAAGTTGTTATAGGATCACCTTCTGAATGCTATGAATATGTTTTATTACCATTGGTTAATAAAGAAGCTGCTTTGGGCCTATGGCAGGGCACAATATAGCCAGGAAGGAAATCTGATAGAGAGAGAGAGAGAGAGAGAGAGAGAGAGAGAGAGAGAGAGAGAGAGAAGGTAGAGTCAGAGAGATGCTATGTAGTTGTCCGAAGAGAAAGACACCCGTGTGCAGATACCAGTAAACCATGAGCCTCATGGTAAAATATAAAATAATAGATATGGGTTGATCTAAGATATAAGAGCTAGCTAGAAATACGCTTAAGCTATTGGCCAAATAGTATTGCAATTAATATAGTTTCAGTGTGATTGTTTTGGGTCTGGGCGTCTGGGAACAAACAGTCTCCGCCTGCAATAAGTGGAACCATTGCTATCCCACACACTTTCTACATCAGGTCTTTCTAAACATCATCATTTACCGCCTCCTAAACACGAATATCAGAAGCATTTATAGGCTGTACGGAAAGTATTTCAACGTTCCTTGAAAAACTGATCTGAATCCTGTAATTAAACAACGATCAAGTGACCCAAAAATAGTTCCTTGCTATTAAAAAAGAAAAATGGCTAAAACGGACTGTTTATCATTAGCCAGACTGTAATAAATCTTATTTTTTAATTGAAGATGAGGAAGTGTATGTGCATGATGTGTTTGCCATGGTTATTAAACTTAATTTGGTGCCTATTGATTTGTAAAGTAAATGAAGAATCACTCTGCACTCCTTGTCAGCCGAGTGCAGCAAGATGAACTCACTCAAGATCTATTTGAACAGGTGCACGCAGGCATTTTCTGCCAAGGAGATGGATTTGCCAGTTGGAACTAGAGGGTGTGTTGTGTTCACTGGGTTTTGTATTCAGCTCACAAGGGCATATGGGTTTCTTGGAGGCTGATCGTGGGGGTGAGATGGCTGTGGAGGAAGGCTGAGTCACATAGATGCACACCCACACACTCACACAGAGCAACATCCAGGGATGAATCAGGTGCCACCTCAGAAGACCTCCATCCCACTTCCTTATTTTTAGTCATAGCTTCTGCTGAGCACAGAAAGGCGGAGTTATTCCCTCTAATCTGCTTCAAATGGAGCAGCAAATTCTAAAAAGACTGGAAGGGCAGCCATAAACCATTCCTTTGTGAAGGACTTCATTATGAGTACATACCAAAAAATAGGAGGCTTGTTTGAATGAAGTTTTAAACTTTTGCTTACAACAAAATATTTTTTTTTTTCGAGAAAGGGTTTCTCTGTAGCTTTGGTGCCTGTCCCGGAACTAGGTCGTGTAGACCAGGCTGGCCTCGAACTCCCAGAGATCCACCTGCCTCTGCCTCCCAAGTGCTGGGATTAAAGGCGTGCGCCGCCACCGCCCGGCTACAACAACAACAAAATATTTTTAAATGCAAGTATATATTTAGTTTCAGTATGAAATGGAATGTTACTCTAATTTTTAAATTCTTCCCAAAGTTGTCCATTTATAAAATGGTAGAGTGAAGTTTCAGATTTTCACTCAACTTATAAGAATGAATACATATCACAGCGTACACTACATCTGGGGTATGCCATAAAGAACTGTGCCCAACTCCAGAATTAGGAGTGTCAAGTGCTCAAATTACAGAACCAATTTGTCTCTGGTAGCCACTGAAAACTAAATGAGCATTAAGGCTTTGTGTTACAGAACCAGTGAATGAGATGGCACAGCATAAAAGACAGCACAGATTACAGCCATTAATGGTTATAAAAGCAATTTATAATATAATCGTATTAATCCTTTGAGTATAAAAAAGAAAAATTCTCACCATAAAAAGGAAAAGCAATATTAATATTTTAGTGTCTCTATGTCCCAACTTACTACTTTTGCTTTGAAATATTTATAAATACGTATGTGCATGTGCAAATTCAGTTTAAATCTTAAGCACTGGGCTCTGATGGCAGATTGCCTGTTTTCATAACCTGGCCCCAGAGTCACAATGTGTAGGCAATTGACTGTGACTCTCTACGCCTTAAGAGTGCCTTCTGTAAATTGGAGCAAATAATGGTTTGAATTTATAAGGTGGTTAGGTCAATTAAATGATGAGGAACAGATAATGCACTTAGATAAGTCCCTGACACAACAGAAGCTCCACATGAGCATGAGCAACAGTGCTAATTGTGATGATTACTGTGTGTGTGTCTGTTTCTGGAGAGAAAATCAATGCCAAAGGAACAAAAGATAGCATGCTACCATTTAATTCTGAACAAGCACTTTGGTTTCATATTCAAGCATACAACTTTAATGAGCCAATCGAAACCTATGGAAAATCGCTTGCTTCTCCAGAGGATCAGTCTCACAGCAAGTTCTAGGTTTCCTCTTGTGCATCCCTAACTCACTGTGTATAGAGGTGTCTGACATCAGTGTCAGACCACTTTAATTCATTTTTGCTTTATTTTGGCTATTTATGCAAGTATATTTATTATTCTGTAATTCTAAAAAAAATTTTTCATTCTTACAAGTAAATTTTGTTTTTTTTTCTCTATCTCCTAAGTTGGTTTGGCATTATTTTCTAGTCACAGTATTTTTATGATTGGAAAAAACTTGTAAAGTTTATGATATTATACTTCCCCATGCAAAATTTGGGACGTATCTCTATTTATTCAATCCTAACATGCCTTAAGATTGTGTGTTTTTATTTTTTGAGAATGTTTATATATATTTTGTTTATGTTTTGCTTGTTGCCGTTTATAACGATATTGTCAGTGCCTTGTTTTTCCTCATTTCACTTTCTCCCTGGTTATTTTTGTCATATAAAACAGTAGTAGATTTTTTGCAAATTATAATTTGCATCTAGTAAGTTACTAGTTCTTTGAAAAGTTTAAGGTTTATTCACCAATATTTTTAGATATCTGAGGTTAATATCAAATCACATACAAATCCCCTCTATACCAGTGGTTCACTAATAGTATATATTTCCTGTTTTAATTTCTTCTCTTGGAAATTCTTTTCACAGAGGTCAATTAAGGAGTCCATTTTTTGTTTCTTTTTTCCAGTTCTTTGGGAAGCACCATGTACGTTTCTACTAAGTGAAATGAGGGTCGGTGAGAGAGTTCAGCTGGTGAAACCCTTGCTGCACAAGTCTGAGGATGTCAGACACATCCCCAGAATCCACAATGGAGAGACAGAATCAACTCCTCAAAATTGTCCTCGGACCCCCATATGTGTGTACACACACACACACACACACACACACACACACAAACACACACACACTAATGATGATGATTA
>NW_004949101.1:9947591-9965839 GCF_000317375.1 Microtus ochrogaster | reverse complement strand
TGTGCCACCATCACCTGACCTGAAGCTCATTTTAAAGGAATAATTCACTACTTGTGGTCTATTGCATTAATTTCTCATCTCATCTATCTTTCTCCTTTATTAAAATTATTTTTCTCCATCATTTGATAATTGCAAACATATCTATAATATGGTAAAGTCCACCACCACTCCCATGCCTCCAAAATTTCCCATATCATCACTACTACTTTTCCCTCCCAATTCATGTTTTTTTTTTAACCTACTGTTCCACTAGGTGCTTTTATGTTCATGGGAGTAACACCACCAGATGAAACACGGACAGCTTATCAGAGGCCACAGCCTTGAAGAAAACTAATTTTCTTTCTCCCAACAGCCATCAACTGACAAAAACTCCTCAGTAAGAGATGGGACTTCTTGAGCTCAACCCTACACCTGTGCATGCCGGAATTTTGACTGACTTGATCTGGTTCATTCAGTGTCTTCGTTAGGGTTTCTATTGCTGTGAAGAGATACCATATCATGACAACTCTTATAAGGAAAGCATTTAACTGGGGTAGCTCACTGACAGTTTCAGGGGTTCAGTCCATTATCATCACTGCAGGAAACCTGGTAGTACTCAGGCACATGAGGTGCTGGAGGAGTAGCTAAGAGTCTTATGTCTTGCAGACAATAGGAAGTCAACTGTCAGACTGGCTGGTATCCTGAGCACAGGAAACCTCACAACCCATCGCCACAATGAGTGATACACTTCCACCAACAAAGCTATACCCACTTCAGCAAGCCTCGCCTCCTAATAGCGCTACTCCCTATAAGCTGATGAAAACCAATTGCATTCACACTGCTGCATTCAGTTTCAGCCTCTGGGGGTTCTTGTGTGTAACTATTCAGTTATTTCCAGGAAACACTGTTGCACATTGATCCACAACCTCTGGTTCTTACAGTCTTCCACCCTCTCCTCCACAATGACTTCTGAGCCTTGAGTGGGGGACATAATAAAGATCGCCCATTTAGGACTAAGCACCCACAAGATCACTCTCTCTCTCTCTCTCTCTCTCCTCTCTTTTTGAATATGATTTGAAGCAATTTCTTTGAGAATTTCATGCAATGTATTTTGATCATATTGATCATCACTCCTTTCCCTCACTCCTCCCAGATGCACTCCCACCTCCACATCCATCTTCATGTCATATCTTTGCTTTCTCTCTGTTTTTAATTGACACACAATTATATTGCTTTCTCTCGTCTCCTTCTTCCCCCTTCTTGTCTGCACTCTGACCAGTTGTGAGTCTCTGTATTAATCTTCATTTACTAGAAACGGAAGGTTCCCTGGTGAGGGTTGAGAAACACACGATCTAAGGTATAAAGATAATCATTTAGAGGGTAGTTTGATAATACACCATTTATCAGAATAATAGTGGTGTTCTCCCCTAGGACCTATGACATACACAGCCATGTCCCCAGAGTAGGACTCCTAATTGGTTACCCAGTACCAAGTGGATCTCTGAGATTTGAATTGCTAGCATTTGTTTCCAATGGTTTTAGGATCAATGATCTGTTCTGTAGCTGAATGACTATTGGTTCTCTTTGTTTTCAACAAGTCAGGAGTACTGAAGGAGACAATGTCGACTATGTGCTCATTTAGTCAGGACTGGTAGTACTCTGGTGCCTTGTATTGATAATTAACCATAGCATCGCTGAGATTCTCAATCTTACTAACAAAACTTTACTTATTAGTATAATTTATTAAAGTACAATAGTTCTATTAAGGCTTTAATGTGCTCATAATGTCTTTTCAAGTAAGTCAATACTCATTATAAATCTTTATTAAATTTTCCACATCGAAAATGTCAATACTTCCAGAACAGTCTTTTAAGAATGTATTGTCCCATTCTCCTTTATTCTTTTTCAAACTTCTATTTATGTCTTTAGTGTTTTGTTCTGTTACATTATTTATAATTTCAAAAATAATTTCTTCATTGAATGCTTTCTTGATGCAATTTCATTTTAATGTCCATAACTAATTAAATGAGTCATGAATTTGCCTTAGAATATGACTTTGTTATGCAGTGCTAATATTACCATGTTCTCTTTATCATAATTTTCTAAAGAGTTAATTAATACATTTTTATTTTAATTTTTGGATTAGAATATTTTATTTAATTTAGCATATACATTAAGACTTTTTCAAGTGATTTCTAATTGTATTTTAATTTAGTATACTAATACAAACTTTAAATTTTGAATTTTGAAAATATGATAACATTTTCTTTTCCAGTGACGTTCTTATGAATATATACATATTTACACCTAAAGACAAGTGTTAGCAGCTAGTTCATTCAATAACATTAACAAAGTTATTCAAATTATTTACTTAGAATTAAATTTTTGCATAATTGGTCTGAGAAAACCTGTTATTTTAAAATTACTCTATAATTTTAAAATGCATTTTCTTATAACTTTTAATAGTTTCACATCATATGCATACAATCTGTAAGAGTTGAATATTACATTATGCAGTCAGTAGAGGCTCTGTCTCTATTCATAATAATGATGATTTCATCAGGTTCCCTTCATCTTACTTTCCACTCTGAATTTATTCATTTGATATCAATTAATACTTCTCTTGGTTGTTTTTACCTGTTTGTGTTTCCTTATATATAGTTACATATTTTTATTTTTTGGCATTTTTTACATCAACTTTCTTTCCAAACTGGGTTCCAAGGAATCAGATCCAATTGTTTCTTCAGGTTCTTAATAAGGAATAGGAGAAGAATTTCATTTAGACTCGAGCTGCAGAAAAATATTTATCAAAGACTAAATTCTAGATACCTCACTTAAGTACAAGACAATATCCCATTTTACCCTCTGAGATAGAATGTTTTGGTATGCTATATCCTAAAAATGTTTACCTCCACATGCTGTCATTGAGAAGATCTGATTAGCTCTGCTCGACATGGTCCTAGGTGGCAAAGATGGAATATTGAACGTTACCCTCTTTCTCTTTGTCAAGATAAAGTCTCTGACTGACAGAAAACCAGAATCACCCCTCCCCAAACAGGCCAAAAGGGAAATGATATTATTTGAGCCAGTCAGTTTCAGATGAGCAGAATTATTTCTTTGATGTGGGTTTTCTCTTAAAAATAAAAATTGAAATCTGAGCCTTGAAGATAGGTGAGCGAAATAACCTGAAATAGCCTGAGCAAATTAAACAAGCTAATCTCAGTATAAGAGTGATCTGGAGTAAATTTCGTCACGTTAATGTACCATGCCACTTACATATGTTTAGAAGTCATAACAAAAAAGAAAAAAATATAAAATGGAAAAAAAAGTATATTCAACAAATGGTGCTGGCATAACTGAATATCAGTATGTAGAAAAATGAAAATAGATCCATATTTATCATCATGCACAAAACTCAAATCCAAATGGATTATAGACCTTAACATAAAGCCAACTACACTAAACCTCATAGAAGAGAAAGCGGGAAGTACACTTGAACACATTGGCACAGGAGATTACTTCCTATATATAGCTCCAGTAGCACAGGCAGAGAGCAACAATTAATAAATGGTATCTCCTGAAACTGAGAAGCATCTGTAAAGCAAAGGACAGGGTTAACAAAACAACACAGGAGCCTACAAAATGGAAAACGATCTTCACCAACTCCACATTGGACAGAGGGCTGATCTCCAAAATATACAAAAACTCAAGAAATTGGTCATCAAAAGAACAAATAATCCAATTTAAAAAATGGGGTACAGACCTAAATAGAAAATGCTCAACAAAGGAATCTAAAATGGCTAAAAGACACTTAAGGAAATGTTCAACATCCATAGCCATCAGAGACATGCAAATCAAAACAATTCTGAGATTCCATCTTACACCTGTAAGAATGGCCAAGATCAAAAACACTGATGACAACTTATGCTGGAGAGGATGTAGGGTAAAGAGAGCACTCCTCCATTGCTGGTGGGAGTGCAAACTGTCACAGCCCCTTTGGATATCAGTATGGTGATTTCTCAGAAAATCAGGAAACAACCTTCCTCAAGACCCAGAAATACAACTTTGGGGTATATACCCAAAGGATGGTCAATTGTACCACAAGGACATGTGCTCAACTATGTTCATAGCAGCATTGTTTGTCATAGCCAGAACTTGGAAACAACTTAAATACCTCTTGACTGAAATGAATAAGGAAAATATGGTACATTTACATAATGAAGTACTACACGACATCTTGAAATTTTCAGGCAAATGGATATAACTAAATATATCACATTCAGTAAGGTAACCCAGACACAGAAAAACAAATATCATATATACTCACTCATAAGTGACTTTTAGACATAAACAAAGGAAAACCAGCTTACAATTCACAATCCCAGAGAACCTAGACAACAATGAGGACCCTAAGAGAGATATACATGGATCTAATCTACATGGGAAGTAGTAAAAGACAAGATATCCTGAGTAAATTGGGAACATAGGAACCATGGGAGAGGGTAGAAGAGGAGGGGATATTAAGGGAGGGGAGTGGAGAAAAATATATAGCTCAATAAAAACAATAAAAAAGAAAAAAATGGGAAAAAAGGAGTTGTCATAAGATCTACTTGAGAGCATTGTTAGATTTTTTTTTTTTTGATTTTTGAGACAGGGTTTCTCCATAGCTTTTGGTTCCTGTCTTGGAACTAGCTCTTGTAGACTAGGCTCGCCTCCAACTCACAGAGATCCGCCTGCCTCTGCTTCCCGAGTGCTGGGATTAAAGGCGTGTGCCACCACCACCCGGCTGCATTGTTAGAGATTTAAGTGTGAAAAAAAATCTACCAAATTTGCTGCAATTGCCAGTACTTCATCTTTCATAGAAAGACATTATTGATAATATTTATCTAAATTGCTATTCATTTTTTATCACATATTCTAAAAACGTTGTCATTTAGATTGCCGAAATACTTTTCCCTCAATGCTTTCCTTAATTTTTCTTTTCAGATTATTTTTAAAGTAATTATTACCTAGTTGATAGAAAATTATCAAGGCTTTAAATAATCAAAAAGAGATTGAAAAGAAGCATCTAATTTAGCTACCTACTGTCTTTGCCTCACACTCAACATAACCAAAGCTGCATTGCCATTCTGAAGGTGATTCTTGACTGGATTCTAGGTGTAACCACTGTCTAATGTAAACGGGCCCACACTCTTCTGCCTTTACAATTCCGCATCTCAACTGCTTTGAGCCAGAATTTTCCATTTTTGTCAAAAAAACAAATCCTAATGGTACCTATATCACAGGGATAGTTGAGTTTGGGGCAATTAGTGATAAACTGACTGTCTTCTGAGAGAAGCTCAATAAATGGTGAAGCTGTCTTTAAAAAATAATAACTGTTTTATAAAGCTTTAGTGAGGTTTAGTGAAGTAATGTATATGACAAGCTTCACACCAAGTAGAAACTCTGTTAACTTTTAATTTCTGCTTTCTTTGCTCACTGTTGGAAAAAGGCCTTTTAATGGGTTGAGGAGAACACTCATGTTAATGTATTTTATGAAGTATAATAGGCTGATATTTCTTTTATCCATGCTAATAATAGTGCCTTGCATAAAGACTCACTCAGAGGCAGCAGAGTTTATGGACTAAATAGTAGCCAACACAACCTGATTTCCTCCCACCAGTGATAGGTGCCTGGCACTCATAAGTTGCTTCCTTTGAATTTTATTCCTCTTAAAAAATCATTACTCTTTCCAGAAATAAGGACTCACACAGAAGAGAGTCTACATCTTGATTATGAGAATGGGTAGAGAATTTTAGGATTCATGTTTATATGAATATATACTTTAGGGGAATGTCAAGGTGTATGAGGAGGGAGGAAGGTGGAGTTACTGTTTAATAGAGACAGAGTTATAGAGGAAGACAAATGTATTTTAGAGATAGATGGTGGTTGTGGCTACACAAGGTGAATGTACTGGATGCCACATTAACTAAACATCTAAAAAGGTTGGAAATGATAACTTTCCTGGTGTGGATTTCATCACAACACAAAGAGTATATAAACAGCTCGAGCATTTGGGGATTGATGTGAGGGAGACAGAAGAAGAAAGGGATACTGTGGCTGTTGAAATCCAGGGAGTAGTGTGAAGATGCACCTCAAATGGAAGGAAATATATTGACAAAGCACAGGTGATCATTCTCATCAATGTTCCCGTAGCTGGACGCCTTGCCTCAAATATAAAGACCCTTTACCATGCGTGTAAGTTGCGCATGTGGAAAGCACATAGCTTCTCACCGGTCTTTTTGCTTCTTTGCTTCCATGCCAGCCTTGAAATCTGGTGACTTTCAAGTGGAAGAGGGAAGAGAGAAGGGAGAAACAGGAAAAATATTTTGCTTAAAAAAAAAAAAATCTGGGTGAGTGTTTTTTTTATTTTTTGATACGTCCTCACATGCCATCATGAGTATTCAGGAAAGAGGTGAAAGAGATTCAAAATCGAGGTAAAGAACTCATAGAAACATAGAACTAACACACAGTCATGAAGAAAGAGATAGAAACAATTTCTTATGGTTTCTAATTTAAGTGAGCGCTCTTCTTCTGCTCTTTCCTAAGCTGTGAATGAGAGTTATTTATTCTCTGTTTATATGTCGAGATACAGATGAAAACAGATGTTTCTCTAGGCATGCCCACATGTATGACAACACTCCCAGAGCCCAGAAGTGTATTTCTCATTCAGTCAGCCTAAGCAACATCGGCAGAAAGAGATTTCACATTCTCTGGACTGCAGCCACATCTCCAGTTTCTCCCTGTTACTGAGATCTCATTGTCACAGCCAGGATTTGTCTTCACTGCCTGTGACAAGAGAGGAAATAAAATGCTGAAGATTGCCTTCCTTGTGGTCTGGCATCTCGGCATCATCAGATGCTAGGTCAGAGACCCCTGCATAATCATATCAAAACTATCATATCAAGAATACTGACCAAGCAGTCAGTACAGCTGAAACCCCATCTTTAACCATCGCCATTTCTAACATACACCACAGTAAAATCAGGAAAACTCAGAAAGTGCTTGAAAAAGGTATAGAAATAAATCTGAATTTGGAAGTCTGTCACATTCTGTTTGCATGGTTCCAGTCCTAATACCTGAAGGAGGAAATAATTTTTGACATATTAAAATCTAATATAGCTGACTAATATATGAGCAGGTACCCTGCTTCTTCCTCCCATAGCCCATGTTTTCCTGACGTTTCCCTTGTCCTTGAAGAAAAGTCATCACTGAATTGAAAGAGAAAGATAATATTCAAGCTCTCAATTTAAAAAGAGATATATAAAATACCTTTTTTTTCCTTTGTTGTTATCTCTTGGTATTCTTCTTCTGTTTTGCTTTTGTGTTTGAGACAAGGTCTCACCATATAGCTCTGGGTGGCCTAGAACTCACTATGTAGAACAGACCAGCCTCATATTCACAGGGAAACTAGGATAAAATCTTGGAGGAAAAGGTACCAATTTATGAATTAAAATATAAAAAGAATTTCTTTTTTAAAAAAATCATAAAACAAGTAAGACATAGAGGGGCCCATTAGTGATCCCACTCCCCAAGAATGTAGGCAAGAAGATATTGAGTTAAGGCCAGCGTGCCTTACATAAAAATGCCTTGTCTCAAGAAAAGAAAAAGAATTATTTAATCTGAATTTACTACTATACTTGAATTACAACCCAGGAACAAATCATTAGTCACCTCAATAGTTTTCATTGATAAAGCTATAGAATCCCCAATCTTATGCATGTAATAAAGAGAGAACAATGGGCCCATACTTTGCATCAGTATGTTTTCCAAAGAACTCCATCACGAGAATTCTACTCCAGTGAGAGAATAGTGCAGTTATTCATTTCATTGCCAAATCAGACCACATTAAGAATATAGAGAGTACATATCAAATATAAATCTACCGTTAATGCTCACTGGATATGGATGACGGCTCTTTCCTGCAGGGTGAGAGAGGTCCAGAGTGCCTACTTTCTAATAAAATTGTGTGCTTGGTGAGCAGTCTTCCCTATTCCTTCTAAAATGTTTAATTTTGCATTAAAATGGAAGTTAGATTTTATGCTTCTGCAAGGAATAAAGCCCGAATTCACAAACAGAGGCCCATGACATGAGATACACTCAAAATATTTTACAAATAGAATATGCTAGCGTTAGCAGAAAAGTCTGCTTTGGGGAAAGTTCTATTATGAATAAAGTTGTTGTTTGTCACTTTTATTTTACCAAGAGGCAAATTAGTCATTGCATAGCCCGTTCTATTTTTTTTTTCCTTGAAATCAGGTCACTTAATCCCTTCTGGGATGTATTCAAAAATGAGAGCCTGTATTTTCCTCTCAGTTTAATCTGGAGAGATTTCAAGTTGCAGGTCTTCATATAATAGGCATATGGAAATGGGGTCTAAAATATCTGACATTTTAATGACATAACTTCATTCACAATGGCATTACTTGTGAATACCATTTAAATGAAAATGTAGGCGAGTCAAATCCCCACATGACCTCAGCAGCAATGAAACTGTATTTTGCAATGTACATTCTACCTCTAATACCCTTGACAGAGTCGGTAACCTCCAACTGCCAGCATTTGTCAACAAACACCTGGTTTTGAATGGAACATATTATCTGTTCCTTGGGTATAGAAGTTTATATTTGTTTTTCTTGAAAAATAATTCATGTGTAATACAGCTTAATTTATAACTCCAGCTAGCAAATGCAGGCAGCTCAAAGGTAATATGGGAAGGCAGTTCACTCACCATCCAGCCATCTTTTTTTGTGCTTCTAGATAGTGTCCCGTGGTGAGGGTAAAGTGTGAGGGTGCTTCAGCTCCCTCACAAACCAGGGAAACATTGCGTAATTAATTATTGATAACTTCTCTAAAAGAAACTCATCCAGTATATTTTGCCTTGCTAAAATCAAAACATAGACTTCAATGCTTTATTAGAACCCTGGTTGCAAAGAAAAAAAAAAGAGTAAGATAAATGCAGCCTAGAGACAAGGCACACCTACATAAATATATAAATACAGGCATATTTTTGGCACTAATTCTCAAAGGCTGTACAGTTTCCAGTCCGTCAACGAAGATACCTTGTAAAAAATAGGTAACTAGTAAAATATAAAATAAAAATGAATTCAAGACCTAAAAAATATAAGCCTTATTTTCATTATTTAAATACTTAAGTCACATTTCAATGAACATGAATCAGTGAAAAAGCATAATAGAGAAAATAACTACATTTTCTCAATGATTTTTTTTTCAAGCCTTGTTTTTCTCTCACCACTGACTGGCCAGTCCATGGACCACACATTAAGAAACAAAGTGCTGAGATGCAAGAAATATAATATTCTTGGCTTGCATTTTTCCTTATGGGTTAAAAGCTTTGGGTCTGTATTTCAGAATTCGGAAGCAGCAAGCCCACAGCTGCACTTCGTAAAGCAATCTTTTTTTTTCCCACGTTTGCCTCTGCATTTCTGAGTTGGCTGGGATGGGGATCATAGGGGCTAGAAGGTACTACAATTCAGAAAGAAGTCATGAACTAAAGTTTCTACCATAAAGAAACGCTATCTGTTAGAAAAGGAAAACCCCAGGAGCCTCTCATTAGCGTATCTTCCCACCACAGACATAGGTGAAGGTAATGCCATGGACTTCGTTCACGGAGTAATTTTTAATATACACTGAACACTAATAAAAGACTGAAAAATACTTCAAAAATACCGATTCTGCTGTGTTCTGATAAGTGAAAAATGTTGTTTATTCATTTTAAAATGCTGCTATGGCAATACTGCTGTTGAGTATATGCCCAAAGGATGCTCAATCATACCACAAGGACATGTGTTCAACTATGTTCATAGTGGCATTACTTGTAGTAACCAGAACCTGGAAACAACCTAGAAGCCCATCAACTGAAGAAAGGATTTTAAAAATTTTTAGTACATTTATACAATGGAGTACTACATAGCAGAAAAAAATAATTACGTCGTTGAATTTACAGACAAATGGGTGAATCTAGAAAAAAATATTGAGTGGGGTAACTCAGATCCAGAAAGACAAATATAACATGTACTCACTCATAAGTGGCTTCTAGATATAAAGCAAAGAAAAACCAATGTACAAATCACAGTCCCAGACAACCTAGACAACAAAGAGGACTCTAAGACAGACATAGATAGATCTATATAGGAAGGAAAAAAAAGACAGATTTCCTGAGTAAATTGGGATCATGAGGACGGGGGAAAGGGGTCATAGGAGAAAGTAGAAGGGGAAAGTATGAAGTGAGAGGAGCGGAGAAAATGTATAGTTAAATAAAAACAATAAAACATTAAAATGCTACTTATGGGTCTGGAGAGATGTTAAGAGCTCTTGCTAACTTTGCAGAACAAAAGTTTAGTTTTGAGTACCTGCAGGTGGCTCACAACCACCAGGAGCTCTTCTGACCTTTACTGATACATATTTGAACACCCAGGAACACAAGGATACATAGTAAAGAAAGTTTAAAAACCTGCTACCTCTTTTATATCAACTATTTGCAATATTCATTCAATCTCTCAGGAAAGTCTAGAGATAAAGTTACCACTAAAGGGTGTCACTCAGAGAAGATGAAACCCCAGTCACAACTTTCAGAGAAGCAGTTTCATCAGGATGCTCTGATCATAAAAGAAATTTGAGTTTCTGGCCAACGAAGCAACACTGCTTCTTTTTTTTTTCCTTCAGAAATTATTCTCATTGAAGATATCAAATACTCAAGCACCTACTGTCATAACAAAGTCTCCTTTTGAACTTGATTCTGTAGTTCCAGTGTTTGTGGGGAAAAAAAAATGTGTAGCTTGATTATGGGAGATGTGGGTCACTAGTTGGATCTCACATGTTAGATCAGGGGAAGCAGAAATGTCAATATAAAAGTTGAATATCTATTGACAGTCTGTTTCTAAAGAATAATGCTAAAAATAACTGAAATATGACTGAAGAGGAAATGTATTGTCATTGATTACTGACACGGTGGGCACAGAGTAGAGAATTAATGGCGTAAATCTAATTATTCTTAGCCAAAGGTATATTTTCTGGATTTTCACAAGAAATCAGGGGAATTTTAAAGAAGGAATCTCTGTAGACCATGTAACTCTGAGCAGCTCATCTGTATAGTGAAAAGTAATTAAACCTGAGTACATAAACGTGAAGTTTACAATGGAAAGCTGCCCACCGAATGTATAAGGAGCAAGAAAGCAGAGCATGGACTTCAGCAAAACATCATTTAGCAAATGCTGCAAAAAGTCATAGAACATTAGAGCTGAAAATTAACTTGAAAATATCATAGTCCAATTCCTTCATTTTAAGCCTATAGGAAAACAGACCCATGGAAGTCAAATCTCTTACACCAAAGTATCTGTTAGCGACATAAAAAAAAAGGATGGAGGACCATGGACTTCTTTCTCTGTTTTTATAATCTTCGTTCCTGACATCAACATCATTTAGCAAATCATTCCACAACAGCATGCAGGTTGAAAATCACAGATAAGACAGATTGTTACACTGAATTGCTAGAGACAAAGAGACTCACTGTCAGAAGAAATCAATTGGACTTTAATAACGAAACATTAGTCTTGTGATCAAATACGAAAATTAAAATAAAGTTCCACTAATAATAGTGTTAGTGTTTCTCTAGGTAGATGAAATAGTGTATTAGAATGTTGTTAGGTTGCCGGAGTAAAGATTCCAAAAATCCTGATAACTTCATCCATCAAAAATATCTTGCTTGTACAGAGCATATTTTTGCACCCAGACAAGTCCTATTGACATGAAAACCCCTTCTGTTTATTCGAACAGTTTAATGTATTTGCTAATAATAATAATTTTGGCTAAAGCAAGTTGTACAGTCATGTCCACTACAAGGTAGAAACAGACCCCCCCTTCCATATATGTTGAAGAGGAGATGGGAGGAGCTGTCATAGTGTTGTCACCAGTAACAGGCAAAGTAAAACAGAGAAAATAAAGAGAAATGAGCCCCAGATGATTTCTACCTGCTATGAAAACTCATTCTGTGACTTTTTAGACCCCAAGACTTGTGTGACTTTGTGCAATCCCTGAAGGGCCTCTAACCCACAAGAATGTAAACAGAGCTATTTTTCTATATCTCCATATGGTGTGTAGCTCACAGGGAAACACAAAAAGTAAAAGTATATCTGAAATGAAGACAAAGACATATTTTATGGCAACATTATGCCAAACAAATAAACATAAACTTAAAAGACTTCCATTTAGCAAATAAAATTCTAATTTACCTATGTAGTAGAAACAGAAATTTGCTGATTTTAGAAACCATCTCCAGAAGTCAGGGAGTGAGACACTTAGTGAAACTTATGAGCGTGTATATGTGTTTCTGTGTTCATTAAAAATATTCATGTTTGCAACTTATTTTCCTTTTCAGACACTCTTAAAAATCTTCTAGATGACTCATGTCTATTTCAATTCCATTATGCTGAATCTCTAAATAGGACCTATCTAAAAATCTCCCAATTTAGAAAGAAACAAGAAGGGTGTGAAGCCCACTTGACTTTTCAAGTTCTAAATGTCAGTTGTAAAAAGAGAACAAATGACTGAAATTGAAATACCCTATTTCACTCACCTTTTGCTTGTTGCCGTGGTGCCTAACTGGCCACAGTTTGCATATTCTAGAAGGATAATGGTGATGTATATTTAATTGCTTGTCTCGGGGTCTCAGAACTATAATAGCAACGGACAGCAGACTTGGTTGAACATTCAGACTGTAGGAGGCTAACATTGTGAGCCTCACATTTAAAGTCACTCTTGTAAGAATCAAGGGAGGAGGATCTGCTCTGGCCCATGATAATTAGTCGCTTCATTGGACTCTGTCATGGCGTTCAGGCAGCCTTACTGTAAAGCCATATTTGTTTCTCTGAGGCAGAATTTTCAAGTTACAGAAGAGTGATGGGACTAACTTGGTAGTAACACCAACTTATTTTCCAAAGTGACTTTGCCAGTTTCCAGGCCCAGCAATGATGTGTGAGAGGCCCCTTGTTCTAAAGGGAAAACAAGGGCAAGTAATCAAGCGGGCATATGCCAACCCTGCTGGGGAAGAGCTGACAGGAGGAAACTGTTAGCAGAGATGAGATGGGGGTAGCTTCATCCTGACTGGGCTCAGGAAAAACTTACAGAGTACTCTGGCACAGCTAAAGGTTGTTCTGAAAACAAGAGCCCACACCTTGGTCTGAAGACTGTAAAGAACAGCTACTAGGGAAACTTAATTCTCTCACTCCTCCCCGTATACGATCAAAGCCGTTTTCTAGATAACACAAACGTGACAAGACAAAATCTTGGCACCAGGCCTCTCCTGCTAGCTTGACATTCACAGCAAGGGCTGTAATAGCTGGTCCTCCCCTGACATGAATTGGGGACCACTGCCCAAGCCTGTGTTTGCCTGTAATATAAGAAAACATAGCCTGAAAAAAAAAAAAAAAAGAAAACATAGCCTGGTTCCATGAAGCTTTGTAGGAGAACTACTTCTATTCTAGAAAGCCAGTTTACATGGCACCATCTTAGGGGAATTGGCCCTTACCTCTCACACCAGAGTACCTTTCTTTTGGCTATAATTTTATTAATTTCTAGCTAATGCACAAAGGAAACAAGAGGGTGTTGAACTGAGCCTGTTGTTGTCTTTTTACTTCTCATGAAACAAACTACAGCCTTCGTAAGTTAATTAAGCAAAGTCTAAGAGTGTTTCTAAGTAAGCAGCTTGATTTTAGCCTGTCTCGTGCAGCCATCTGATCAGACCATTAAAAATGAGTCCAATTTCTCATTACACCATGTCCAAGTCAGACAGATGCAGCCCTGCAGTGTCTCAAATGCCTTGTCTGTCTTGCTTCCCTGGTGAGCCCTCAGAGTTCTGCCACACCAATTGCTGTGTGGAGTGCTCCCACCCTCAAGTGGTTTTGAGTACTACTCTAATCGTGAGCTTCTTTGCTCAAATATACTCTACCACATTTTCTTAATTTTATTCATTAATTTATTTTTAAAGCAGTTGTTCCAGTTTCTCTTCTCTTGCTTTGATAAAATGCTCTGATCTGACCAAAAGCAACTTTAGGGAGGAAAAAGTTTATTTTATTCTATAGTGTCCAGCTCATGTTACATCACTGAGGGAAGTCAGACCAGAGACTCAAGCAGGAATTCAAGTATGAACCACAGAGTCATATTACTTCCTGGGTCAGATGCTGGCTTTCTTACCAAGCTTTCTTGTGGAGCCCAGACCCACTAGTTCAGGAATGGTGCCTCCAACCATAGCCTGAATCCTCCAACATCAATAACCAATCATGACAATATCTCACAGACATGGCCACAAGCCAACCGATAGAGGGAATTTTTCAGCTGAGGCTCTCTCTCCCTAGATAATTCTAGTATGCATCAAGTCGACAATAATAACTCACCAGCCCAGCATTTGTGTTGAAATTATGACATGGTATATATGCATATAAATCATTGAGCATTAAGGTTTTCTTTTTGAGCTAACATATCATGAATTTTCATAAACTTTCTAAGTATTACAGGAACAATTTTTTAAATATGTATAATAGGTACCAAACTCATTACTGGTTTTGTTCAAGATTCCTATAGACTAACTTATACAAGCCAGTGGAGAGATGGTTGAAATCTCTCTTCATGGTGATATTTTTATTTTTTTTCTACAGTTTTACCAATTTTTGCTTTTGGGCTCAATTTTCAAAGCATATATATTAACAAAATATTTCCAAATAATTAAAACATTTCCTCAATATATGAATCAACCTTTTTATCTTCTACAATGTTTTTTGATTTAAAATATTTTTTCCGACATTGTTATTACTGTTAATGTTCTTTTAGTTCACTTTGGTGTGTACTCTACAGTTTTATTTTTGATTTTTTGTGTATGTGAGCTCCAATTCAGGTATTTAAAAAAAATCTCTCACTGCCTATGAATAGAGATCTATTTTTATTTTTATCAGCCTGATCTCTATTCATTTGTTTCTGTTCATTTATTTCTTTATTTACCTGTTCATGGTTTTTTTAGCCCCACTAGAATTATGTTTTATCCCAAGATCATTTTCAAGACTTACTAGCTTAGAGTATTTGCCTTAGGTTTCAATGTTGTGCCTTCTGAAAAACATAACCTGAATTCTTGGTAAAAAAAAAAAAAACTAAAGTTTTTGTGGTGTCCTAGGCCCCTCTGACTCCTACAATCTTTCTTCCCCATCTTTCCTGGGCTCCCCAAGCTCCTCATAGTGTCTGGTTGTTGGTCTCTGCATCTGTTGCCACCAGTTTCTAGATGAAGCCTCTTTTCTAATGGTTGGGCGAGGCACTGACCTAGGAGGAGAGCATAATATCATTAGAAATCATTTCATTTACTTTGGGGGGGGGAGGGTTCCAGTTATGTTACTGTCCATAGAATCAAGTAAGCAGGGTTCATAGGGGCTCAGTGTTACAATCACGGAGCCTGCATGGGACTGTCCTTGGTTGTCTTGAACAACATTGAAATGCGGATTTATGCCTAGGCTTCTTATATCTTGTTATGCTATCTTTGGTTGATATCCCTGGGAGTCCTGCTCTTTTCTGAAGGGAAACAGAGGAGGGAGGGCAAGGACAGGGAGAAATGGAGGGAGGGAAAAGTGCAGTCAGGACGACTGTATGAGAGAAGGATGTGTGTAAATTTTTTAAAATAGAAATTTTAAATTAGCAGTGAGTCACATCGTCAGCTCCTAAGGTTAATCACTATCTTAACTGTTGTATTTGAGCTCTGAATATCCAGAAGTAGCTCCTCGGACCAGGCTGGCCTTGAATTTACAGAGAATCCACCTCTCTCTGGCTCCCCAGTGCTAGGATTAAATTTCTGTGCCACCATCATCCTTCTCATTTTAGTTTTTTAACACTAGAGAGATTGAATTTTTGTTTTGTTTTGTTTTGTTTTATTTTTTTGAGACAGAGTTTCTCTATGCAACAGTCCTGGCAGTCCTGGAACTCACTCTGTACACCAAGCTGGCCTTGAACTCACAGAGATCTGCCTGTCTCTGCCTCCCGAGGGCTGAGACTAAAGGCATGCGCCACCACTGCTCAGCAAGTTTGAATTTTTATATGATCAGTAGCAATTTGCATTTAATGCCTTGAGACTTGATTGCCCACATCATTATTTCTTATATTGATTTTTTTAGTTGTGTTTGCAATCTAGACTCTAATCCTCTATAATTTTATTAATATATAATTAATAAAAATTTTTCTCTGTTCCATATGCAATCCCAATTAGCTATTTCCTATCCTTCCCATACAGTAAAAGCTGTATAGTTTCATGAGATTCTGTTTATCATTTGAAGTTATTATTTCTTCAACAATTTGGGTTTCTTTCAGAAAGTTCTTGCCTATGTCTGTACCTTGAATTGGACTCTGCTTATTCTACTAGTAGTTAGTACCAGGTCTTACTTTATAGTCTTTTCTACTCTTGAAGTTTATTTCTATATATACACATCCAGTTTTTATATCATCACATGTTAACAGAGTTATATTTTCTCTAATGTGTATTTTTTGACATCTTTGTAAAAAGAAGCAGGTAGCTATAACTTTGTGTGTTTATATTTGTATATTCTATTCTGCCCCATGTGTTTACACGTGACAATACCATCAGGCAGCTATCAGTTGTCAACAGTTCTTTAACTAGGAGTAGGACTTCCTGTCCACCTCTCCTTTCCATGTTACATGCCCTGTATTTTAAAGATTTACATAAAATATATACTGTCTCAATAATTTTCCTTGCATCATGTGTTGAAAAAAATACCTAATATGTGTTGAGGTAATAAATATATACTATTAATACAAAATTTGGGGTTTTTTTTTTACCTTTCTGTGTTGTGAGGATACATTTAGAATTATATGTTACTGAAAGCATTGGTTTTATAACAAAGTTCTATTTTTATATTACTTGGATTATTACTTGGATGTTTTGTTAGCTAGAATAATTATACTATTCATATTTCCTTTTTAACCTTCCCGCACTTTTCCATTTAACCTACACATATACTACATGTATTCAGATTTATTGTTTAGAAACTGTGACACTGTCATTTATTGTGGCACTGTTTCTGTTGCTTATGCTGAATTCCCTCCCATGATAGGAGACTGAATACAGCAGTTAACCTCCATGTCTCCTCTCTGTGTGGTTTATTTTCCTAGAGCTCATTCTGCTTTCTCACGTGCTGGAGCACCAAGCTTTCTCTCCTGTTCCCCTTCGAAACCTGCACATCTCCCAGGCCAGCTTTGTTTCCATCACTTTAAAATGCCCTATATTTAAACTTTTCCCCTGTTCTGTTCTTATTTCTCATTTTCCCAAAAGCACCGAAATATGTGAGAGCTTAGAAAAGAGAAGCAAAGAGGGGCAATGGGTGTGTGTGTGTGTGTGTGTGTGTGTGTGTGTGTGTGTGTGTGAGAGAGAGAGAGAGAGAGAGAGAGAGAGAGAGAGAGAGAGAGAGAGCTGACGTGTAGTGGGGGGGGATAAGACTGATTTTGACACTTAAATTATCATAAAGGATAAAGATGAAAATTCTATGGCATTAAAACCCTTCTTATTAAACAGCATTTAATGATATGTGAAAACATCCAACATATTACTAAAAAGAAGGCAATTAAACACACCTGTAATGCAGGATCTTAATTTTGCAGTAATCACAAATTTTTGTTTTGACCTAAAAACACAAGAAAGAAATTAATTGCAGCTTGTTTCCCTGAAGAATGAAATCATACCTTCTTTCCTTTCTTTTTGTTTCCTGTCTGTGTTTTCTGTACGATAATCACAAAAGTTATGCTAAAAATTAAGAGGAAAAAGCAGGAGACGGGAAACCCTTTCCATCCCCCCCCACCTGCACTCTGTCCTGGCTGAGACTGTTAGTGTCATAGGGAAAACTGGGGGAAGGGGAGTAGCTCCACTAATGCTCACCAAGGAGAATCTGCAGCCAAGTGGGCACAGCACTGCCCTGCCTCCCATACACGCTGGCTGCCATCCAATGGAGAAGGTGAATTCATCCAGGACAAAGCCCTTGTCTCTCCTCCCATGGCTTTTTTTGTGGTGCAAGGTTAAGCTACCTTTTCCTGAGCATTGAAATGCAGGTATGGAAGGGATCTAGCAGCACTCTTCATACCCTCTAAGACGTACAGTTCTTCAGTTCCTCAGGATGACTGACAATGCAATTTCACAAGGCATGACGTGCAGAGGAGGAGGGACATGCAAT
>NW_004949101.1:9918087-9946611 GCF_000317375.1 Microtus ochrogaster | reverse complement strand
AGATAGAGACAGAGACCCACAATGGAGAACTGTATCATTTTTAAACCCGGCATAGTTCATCTACAGCTCTGATTTTGCTTGAGATAACTAAAATAATCATTAGATAGAGAAGAGAGGAGAGGCTGAGAAAGAGAGATTGCGGGTGGGGAGGAGGAGTAAAAAGAGAAAAGAGAAAGGAGGGGAGAAGAAAGGAGAGCAGAGGAGAGGCTGTATATAAGAAGGCTTTCAGGATTCCCTCTTTGAGTTTGTAAGTATGAGTACCCGCCTTAAGGTATTGCCATTTAACACTTGGTGCATACGCCACTAGAAGCTGTACTTCCTGGAAACTTGCTAGTAATTAAGATCCTCAGGCTCCATCCCAGACCAATATTATTAAGTTCATTAAAGAGCTATGGTGAGTCTTTCTAATACTAGCATGTAGAATCTATTTGAAAGCATTTAAAAATAATAACAAACAATCAAGGTTCAAGTAAAAGAGATGAAGAGGTAATTTTATTCCTCTGAACAGCAGTCCCTTGTGTGACAGAGAGACATTTATTCTGAACCCCTTACCTAGCAGCTGCAATTAAATGTGGGAACTCTTGAGAACATCCATAAACAGGGGTCATGACTGGATGTACACAGCCAGATCCATCCCTGCCATCCTTCCACAGCTAAACTCCAGGAGAGAAGGTTTTGTTCACTTTCTGCTTTTATCCTCTTTGAAGAGATGTAGCTTTGAAATAGCAGTGTCGTTGTTGGGACTGTTTTGTTCCTGCCATCAATCGTGACGTCCTCTTTGTAACTCTCTGTCCAAAAGTGGGACATAACCATCGGACACGCAAGCCAACCAGAAGCTCTCCACTGAACAGGATTTTCCCAACTTAATCTTTTAAGAATGCATTGCTAAGTTCTATGATCTTATAATAATCCTTTAAATGATGATTGCTTGAACACAGAAACATTTTTGTCACCAAAGATAGGTTAGATTCCAAGAAAAACAAAAAACAAACAATAAGCATTCAGAAACATAACCTACCCCTTTAGTATCTTTCTTCTTGGGGTCATCCACTACTAATGACAGATTCATCCGTTAATCCAAATTTTGAGGAATATCAGTTAATCACTGACAATGTCATAGGAAGGTTTAAAGGTACAATCTCTCATCACAACTTAACTCTTTGATTTCTTAATCCATAAGAATACTGTGTTGTAATAATACACTGAATCCTGTGATAGCAGTTTTTATCTTGGCCAGTTTGGATTGCTTATAACAGAATTTCATAGACTGTGTTGTTTAAGCTATAAACATTTATTTTTTCACAAGAAAGCCTGTAAGTCCAAAGTCAGGATGCCAATGGATCCAGTTTCTAATAATGGCCCTTTTACCAGTGTGTAGGTGGTGGTGTCTTTTTCTGACCTGAAACAATGATGAAAAAATCATTTCTCACAAGCTGCTTGTAAATGAGAGCGGCGGGCCGCTTCCCACCACCCAGCTAGTTTAACCCCGAAATAATTACATGGAAACTGTATTCATTTAAACACTGCCTAGCCCATTATTTCTAGCCTCATATTGGCTAACTCTCGCATCTTAATTAACCCATTTCTATTAATGTGTATCACCACTTGACTGTGGCTTACCGGCATGAGTCTAACCAGCGTCCATCTCGGAGAGGAGAGCCATGGTGTCTGCCTGGCTCTGCTTTCTTTCTCCCAGCATTCTGTTCAGTCTTCTCCACCTATCTAAACTTTACCCTATCAAAAAGCCAAGGCAGTTTTTTCTTTTATTTAACCAATGAAAGTAACACATAGAAAGATGACCCTCCCACACCAGCTTCTTCCTCTAATAGCACTAATCGTATTCCTGGGGTGCCCATCCCCCTGACCTAAGTATCTCCCCAAATCCCCACTTCTTAATTCCATTTTACTGGAGCATGGGACATGAACAAGTGAATTGGGGACCAAGGATATTCAGTTTATAACGGAGGGTTGTGTTTCAAATGTATTTCTCAGTTTATGTAGTGCCAAAAGTCTGCACACATAAAACCTCAGTGGCATGATACAAAATTAGTCAGTACCAAAGAACAGGAGGCAGCTAGGGATCTGCCGCAAGGCTGTATGGCTCTCGGCTAGGTTTATTCTTTCAGTATGTGCCAAATGTCTGTCTATTGATCCAGATCAAGCTCCACCGGGATACCTGAACATCTCAACTCCCCTTGATGTATTCATCATGTTCCGGCAGGCCGCTTCGGGTTTGTTTTCACAGAGAAACACACCCACAGGAAAGAATAAAGCCTGGTGGCAGGCTTCAAAGGCTCAGAATGGAATTTCTGCTTCTATTGACCAGGTACACGGACAAGTGGAGGAACACAGGGTACGTTACTTATATGGTAAACAGAATTCTGGAGGGTGTCTATTAACAGAAGTCAGGGCTCATTTGAAGAGAGGGGAAGATTGGGGTCATATTGACAGTTAATGTATTATTTTCCTCATCCAATTCATCATAAACCCTGCCAACTCTACCTTAGAAATACTTTCCATAACTGTCACAGTTTCTTTTATGACTGCAACTAGGGCACTCAGTCTTGCCTACAGACCTCTCTCTCTCTCTCTCTCTCTCTCTCTCACACACACACACACACACACACACACACACACACACACACCGCACACACACACCTTCTCTCTCTCCCTCCCCCCTTTTCATGTGTAGTCTAGAAGCTGAGTTTGGAGCCTTCCTCAATAGTACCCCACTTTATTACTTTTTTCCTTTAGTAACAGGATCTCTCGCTAAAACAGGGCCTCTTCGATTCTACTACATTGGCTGACTAGCAAACACCAGGAATCCTCCTGTCTCGGACTCACCAGCGCTAGGATTATGGGCACATAATACAGCTTTTTATGTGAGTCCTGTGTTCCAAACTTACGTTCCCATGTTTGTACAGCAAGAATGTTCCTGACTTAACTCTATTTCCATCCCCAAGCCTTTAAACTATTCTGTCCACAACTTTCATGTCCCTTGCTCCTCAGACCATTCTTAATATAGCACCAAGAATTTTTTTTTCTTTCACAAAGAAAACCTGGTCTTGTGGCATTTTTATTTAAACTGTCTCAATGGTTTCCTGCTCTTCTCTTAGTAAAAGGAATGCAGAGCACAAGGCCCTGCCTATTGCTGGGACTGTCTTTCTTCCAGCCTCTTTTGGGCCTGTGTTCCCCATGCCTCTGCTATGCTACTCACCTCCTCTCACTCTCTGGTGTCATTTTCCTTCTCTCCAGGAGACTAAGACTTCTGTGGGTCCCTTTGCCTCATCTAGAGTTTCTGTAGTTCTCATTACTTCAGATCACCAATCCAGTGTCATTTCTGACATTCTCTCCTTCACTTGTCACTATAACAGGTTATACATTTATGCTCTCAAAGCTGCTTGTAATTTTCCATCCTTGCCTGTGATTTTCCATCACGGTTTATAATGGACAATTACCAGTGTCACTAATTGACAAAGAGCCACTTCCTATTAAAATAAAACTTCCATCATGTCAGAGGTCATGCCTGGTCATTGTAATTCCCTAAATCTTTCTTCAAATTGCACAAAAAAGAAAATCATTCTGCTCCCTTTAATTTTGAACACATGGTTTCTTATATTTTAAGTGCTTGATTATAGTCAGTGATGCTGTAGACCCAAGTTCCTTGAAAGGGCATTCTAAATAAATGCAGCAAAAAAAGCAATTATTTCTCTGCCTTACAATTTAGCAGCCAAATCCTTTCTTTTCTCACATATGCCTTGCTCAAGGGTATGAAACTAGGAAACAGGCTAGCCAGATTGATTATGGAATTATTCCTCTAGGGCTTGTGTTTATTTCTTGGTCATTTCTTGGATGAGTCCCTACGTTTTCTGTAAAGTGAAGGTGTGTATTAAAGTCTGCAATGTGCAAAGCATCTGTTAGATTTGTATCTGAGAAATGAAAACTACCTGCACGTTCAACACAGAGGCTATTGCTCTCCTACAGAAACCTGCATTGTATTAATGGGCTCTCAGAAACATGCAAGCAATTACACTTAACTGCGATTTGATTTTGAGGAACATTTTCCTATTTTCTTACTTCCCAGCCCTTTGAACTGCCATTCTGCTCCCTTTCTCTTAGTTTGGCTGAAGGGGTTTGGGATGGAGACAGAGAGACAGGGAGACAGAGAAAGAGAAAGAGAAAGAGGAAGAGGAAGAGGAAGAGGAAGAGGAAGAGGAAGAGGAAGAGGAAGAGGAAGAAAGAGAATGCAGTACTTTTTCTTCCCTTTCTGTTATCCTCCAAGTTACTCCCTTGTTAATGGACACATAGACTGTTACCATGTCTTAATAATTGAAAATGGGATTACAGTGAACATATGACTGTAAATTTCTCTTTCAAATGCTGACTTCTCTTCCCTTAGCTATCTGCTCAGAAACGACAACTGTATTACTACATGAAGCAATAGTTATATTTCCAGTATTTTAAGGATACTGGAGTGTTTTAAGGATACTGGAGTGTTTTAAGGATACTGTTACATTACTTCTAGCTTTATTCCCGCTTCCCTTTTCTCCATACTCTCTGAGTACCAATGCTTTTTTCTTGTCCTTCTGAAAACAGCAATCCTGATAAGTGTGAACTGATACTTCCTTTTGGTTTGATTTGCATTTCTCAGGGTATTTGTGAGTTCACACGCTTCTTGATGATCTCTATATCTAATCGGAAAAAAATGACTATATGAGTCCTTCCTTCAGTTTTTAATATAATTATTTCCTTTTTACTACTAACTTGTATGGAGTTCTTATTTATTTTAGATTTTAAAATCTTATCATTAGATGCTGCCTTACAAACATATTCTACTGTTCTACAGGCTTTCCTTTCCCATTTTTGGTTGGTAGATTTATTGTTTTGAAGTTTTATGTGCCCACACTCATTTATTTTTGCTTTTATTGTTTGCTCTTCTAGTGTTATTGTTAAAGCTAATGTCAAGGATCATTTTTCTCTTCTTTTAGGAGTTTCACAGTATCTAGTATTTATAGCTGAGTCTTCAATCCATTTTATGTTTATTTGTATGACAGAAAGTGAGGGGGCTGAGATTAAGGTTCAAATTCAGCCTCCTATGCGTGAAAACCAGTTTTCTCTGTGTATTTATTGAAACAGCCCTTGTGTCTCCACTGTATTCTTGGATCTCTTATCATATGTAAGTTGAACACATATGAATGATTTCAACTTTCATACAATGGGTATTTGTGTCTATTCTGTATTAATATCATATTGTTCTAATTACTGTAATTTAAAAATTACTGTACTATAGCTTGAAATTATAAATTAAATGATGATTTATTATTCTTTCTCGAGGCTTTTGTTTTGTTCTCTGGAGTCTTTCATGGCTCTCTATATATTTTAGAATAATTTTTGTTTTATTTTGTGGCAAATTATCTCGGATTTTTGATAGGGATTACATTGAATCTATAGGTTGCTTTAGGTAGTATAAACAGTATAATAAATCCATTCTTTTGCTTACTTATGAGTGTATCTTTCCATTTATATGTGCACTCTTTGGGTTATTTCATCAATGTTTCATATATATATATATGCTCCTTATATAATTATGTAAATTATATATATATCCTCCTTGGTTAAATTATTCTTAATTATTTTATTCTTTTTAATGCTTTTGTAGATGATATGGTTTATTTCATTTTTAGATAACTTGTTTTTAGTGTTCAGAAATGTGTAAAATAATTTTTGTATGCTTCTCTTTTATTCTAGCCATTTATTAAATTCTTTCACATATACACATCTGTACATATCCATGTCATCTGCAAAGAATGATAATTTTTCTAATTTCATTTCCAATATAAATGCTTTTCTCTCATTTTTGTTTCTCTTTCGGCTTGGGATTTCTAGTACTGTTCTTAATAGAAGGGATGAGAGTTGATATCTCTGATGCATTTTTAATCTTACAGAGAAGCTTTTGACCTTTTATGATTAGGTATGATACTACCTGAAGTCTTGTGGTATATAGCCTATACTGTACTAAGGTACATTTCTTTTATACACAGTTTTGGCAAGTTTCTATCATGAAAAAACATGGAATTTTGTCAAATTCTTTGTTTTCACTTATTGAGAAGAGGTGATTTTTTAATTGGCTAGCTCTTCTTTCTGTTAATGTGGAGTTCAACATTTATTTATTTATTTGAGTAATCTGAACCATCCTTGAATCGCAGGGGTAGATATCACTTTTTATAGTGTATGATCCTTTTTGATGTGCTTCTGAATTTGATTTACGAGTATCTTATTGAGGAATTTTGTGTCTGTGTGCTCTTAAGAGATGTTAGTATGTAATTTTTTGTGTTTTTATCTCTTTTTGATCTCAATACAAAACTAATCTTACAAAGCATTATTCAATTTCTTCAAATTATTTGAGAAATATTATTCCATATGTAATATTTAGAAGAATTTTTATTGATGTCTTAAGATCTTGAGTTTTACTTTGACAAGAATCTTTCATTACTAAATTCCTAATTAAATCTCCTTATTATCAGTATATTCAGAATGTCTTTTTCTTCATGTTGCAGGTTTTCAGATTCTATGTTTCTAGCCATTTATCCATTTTTTTCTGGTTCACATTATTTTTGATGTATAGTTGGTGGTAAAAAAAAAAAAGTTAGAATCCTTTATATGAGTTCTGGGAGTCCATAATATAACATTATAATTACGGTTAAAAATATAACATTTTATATTTTAATTTGATAACAAAATAATTTCAAATTTTCACTCCAAAATGACAGTAAGTTGACCAACTGTCTGTGATAATTACAATGTATGCTATATGAAATTATTGTTTTGTGTATTGTCTTAGTTATTGTTCTTTGCTGTGAAGAGATACCATGACTAAATAAATTTCTTATTCTGGAAATCATCTAATTAGAAAGCTGGGTTACAATTTCAGTGGTTTACTCCTTTATAATCATGAACAGACATCTTTGGTCTCCAAGGCTGCTCAACTCAGGAAGAATGGCGGTAGGCATAGGTGGTGCTGGTAAACTAGATAAAAGCTATATCCTGATCCGTAAGCTGAAAGAGAACTAGATTTATGATGACCCTTTGAGACCTCATTACCCACCCCAGTGACAGACTCCCTCTAGTAAAGCCATACCTACTTCAACAAGGCCACACTTCCTCATCTTTCTCACTAGTGCCAATCCCTGATGACTGATAACTAAGTATTCAAATATATAAAACTATGGGGCCCATTCTTATTCAAACCATTACATATATTACCTATAATCATTTCAGTTGTCTCAATAAAGCAGAAAATTGAGCTATGATTTGGTAAAAATCAAATATTAAATATTCAGGAAATTAACTTGGACTATTTCTGTGTGTTCGTCTGATGAGCCCATGTAAACATATCATTCTATAAACGTCATTCATTATAATCATAAATCACTTCCCCCAATTTTACCCTTTTGCTTAATGCATCTGTTCTTGGATACCTGGAGCAGAAGCATCCCTACAGAATGTGGGAAGAGTTCTCCCTCTCAGCTGGATTGACCTGATTTGGACCTGTGATTTGAACTTTAATGATAGAGGTCTTCTCAGAGGTAATTTGTAATTAGGCCAAAAACATGTAAAGTTGTATGCAGCCATAATGTCAGGTGAAGTCTAGTACTGACGTTTCTGATTTAGAAAGGTCTATGTGGGCTAAAGAATAGATTAAAGGAAGTCAGTCTGAAAAAAAAATCAAGAAGAAAGTGAAATAAGGAATATGGTCAGAACATTAGTGAGTTGTAGCAGCAAGAGAAGCGAGAAGAGAGAGCATGGAGGAACAAGGGTGGTGTCTCTAGTCCCTACAGGACTAGATTCAATTCAGGCCAAGGCCTAGTAAATCCATGTGAACATTACACCATACAGTCTGAGAGAATTCCTTAAATTCCTGTAATAATTTCTATTGGTTATACAATGAAATCCAACCTTTACACAATATAAATAAGTTCAAGGCACCATAGAGATTTTTCTACAGGAATTAAGAATCCAGAAAACATATGGTAGGCCAAAGGATGCTGTTTCTACAGAGTTCAGCTAGAGAGTTTGGGCCCCTTCATTCTTTGGTTGACCTCATGTTTTTTCTGATTTCATCTGGCCTTTCTAAAGAATTATAACACAAAAAGAGTGCTCACCATGGAAGAATTACATATTCTGATGATAAAAGAAGACTGTCAAACAAGTTTTTCCTCCTAGCTGTGAACAAAAACCTTGTAACATTTATAAGCACAGAAATCAAAACCCCAGCCTGTTTCTATAACAAATTGAGTCTGTTACAGAATTGAAGCAACTAAGATTGAAACAGCCACAGATAATTATTAAGCACGGCCTCAGATATCAGTCTGCTGGTTCTTCTCTTGATGAAAGGAGGCCAATATCGGGGAGTTGTTGGTATATGACTACCAATTCACCACTCACTGAATTAATGTCATAAGAATGGTTGTTCCTGAGTCTGTGGTACCAAGCGGGCAACTGTATGAGTCTTGATTGATCTACAGGTTTGTTTGAGGTCTGCACTCACGAGCACTCTCTCCTACATGTGTGAAGTTAGGATGGATCACTCTACTAGAATAATCTGGGCTGGGATATATGAGTCTCATTCTCTAGCAGCCAACTTGGGGGATTTAAAAGAGTAAATAAAGTTTCTCAAAAGTCACAGCTGGGATGTAACACATCCACTGAATTCAGCTAGTTATGGCTCACCACAAAGCAAACATAGATTAAAAGCTTGTGGGAATTCCATCATTTCTGGATGGGAGGAGCTGTTCTAGCTTGATATAATGTACCTGAGTGCTGCTGTATAACCATTTCTCCTGAGATTAAAGACTTCCATCTCAGAGTAAAGCTACTTAAGACACACAACATTGGCGGGCAGAGGCGCCAGTAAATTAACAAGATGCTCTAAAGTAAGGTGAAATATTCTGTCCTGCAGGGATGCTCATTAAGATCAGAACGTAGGCAAGTCAGAATCTTCAGGAAGTCACGGAAACTGACCAACTCCTCTAGGCTCCTCCCTCCTCAAGCACCAGACCAGGCGAACTGCTTAGAAGAAGCAAAAAACATCAGGGCTGTCAGGAGGAGGCATAGACCAACTGAGCTGCTTGGAAAAGGCTCAGACCAACTGAGTTGATAAGGATACTTTCCAACCTGTTGAGCTATCTGTAGGATGTGCTGTGCACTTACGGAAGGTATCCAGCTTCTATAAGATGTCACCCCTGCCAGGGTAGACTTTTGCTAACACAGCTGTCTTTGAGTTATTTATGCTTCTGAATGCAACCCCTTACTGATGCTTCTGCAAGTAACCATAATAAAATACCCTGGTTTATCAAAATGAAACTTGTTGGCACCCTTACTTTGGTCTGACATCATTTTCCTGTCTAGTGTGAGCATTATTAAAGGGTCTAAAGTTAGAGTTTTATTTGTGTGAATATTGAAAATTGAGAAGAATAGGATATCATTTGTGTCATTACCACCTCACTGCATTTCTTATTGCATTATAACTAACAAGCAAAAGTCCAAGTCCCCTCTAACTTCTCTGTAACCGTTCTTAAATAGCTGTACACTAAGGAAGGAAACCTGATGAATGATCCCATTTCATATTCATGACACCTCACCTCAAGTGTAACCTCAGTGATAACTGAGAGTTCTATAATTGCCTAACTAATTTCTTTCTGCTTCCTCTTCCTTCTCCCCATCCTTCTCTTTCTTGTCACGAAACAGTCATTTTACATTTCCTCATTTTAATCAACACAGGAATACATGGCCACTTCATCTCTCTCTATGAGGGACTTCTTCACTGAGCAAGTAGAAACAAAGAGAGCCTCTGTCTTCCATAGTATCTAATTCACCTATGATTCTGAATAGTGCTCATGCCTCCTTCCACTATTGATTTTATTCCCTGTACTCAAGTTAGTGCTGGACTTCATCACTTGGCCCCTCAAGGAATGAACTCTGCCAGATGCTTATCTCCATCCTGTATCTCAGCTTCTCTCTTTACATAATCATTCTTGGCACTATATAAACATTCTGTTACTGAATATATTTCACCACAAATAAATCTCCTTTTAACTCTATTTCCCTCCACCCTGCAATATAATTTTTTTTCTAAACTTTCTGAAGTAAATCTTTAAAAAACTTCAACCTTTTCATTCTCTGCTTTCTTGTTCAGTCATTGTACTCTCACTAAAATCACATTCATCAAGATTGTGCATGACCTTAAGTTGATAAGTACAACCAACACTGCGTTCTCTTTCATAAATTTATTGACTCTATTTGAACTGAAGGACATCTGCTGAGACATTTTGATGCCTGGAAAGTTGGATGCCACTGAAGGAGATTGCCTCAGGTGGCCTTTAATATGAGAATAAAGGTACCAAATATGGTCACATAAAAGTTTCATTGAGTCATTGGCTTTCAAATTCTTGTCTCACAAATTTCAGGAATAAAATTCATGGACCACAACGTAGTGAAGTTTAGAAAGAAGAATTTTATTTTAGTAATAAATAAGGTGGCTATGCTTTTAGCAGGATCATGTTCCAGAAAATGGTATACCACTGAGTTGTTAGTCCAGTAATTATACACAGGACGAATGGCAAACACTGGGATAAAATTTGGGAGGAAGTCAGGCCACTTTGCACAACGATGAGATATCTAGGTCCCTTCCCCCGGTTCTGGTAATACTATAAACTATAGCTTTCAGATAAAAGAATGGTTATTTAGGAGAAGTAACAAGGAACCACAAACCAGAACTCTGTTCTGGCATTTCTGCCATCTAGAAAGGACATTCATGAAACTGCTGCTTTAGGATCCTTGCCCTACTTAACCAGTGTCCCTAGTTCTTGTTCTCACGACATTTTAAGATGGCTTCTGACACAATGCATTTCCTGTGTTCTCTCCTCCTACCTTGTGATCACAATTCTGTACTCAAAATCACTATTAAGATATTAATATCTATTAGATACCACGACTAGATAACACAATTGTAAATACTGACTATTCAAAGCAGCTTGTGTTCTGAGGACCAGTAGCATTGCCATCATTTTGGGAGACGGTTAAAACTCACAGTCCTTGTGCAACACAATCTGCATTTTAACAAGATCCTCAGGTGCTGTTTATGTACTCTCAAACTGTGTTAATGTTGCTGCCAGCTGATCCAACTGAGTAGTTCTCTAACTGCTCTACATAGAAGAAATCATTCTTCAGGGAGGTCTAAATTATCTAACACCAGTTCCTCAGCGTTTCAACTCTGTTTTACTGAACTCTCACACCCCACATGTCAGGATCCAATACTGTTACTTCCCCTTAATTGTTCTTTGACGTTGGTCTACCTCAGGCTGAGAGCTCCAGTTTGGGATTACTCCAAATATAAGGTCACTGGCTCAATTTAATGACAAGTCTCTTAGTGACTGTAAATCTGCTTGGGATGACAGTTTTGAAAAGCATCCAGCTCTGTGTATGCAGAGTTCTGTCCCCTGCCAAGAGGATGCTGTGGAAGAGTCCACATGTTATCCGTGGTATGTTCAACAAAATTTGACAAACTGGGGTAATAGTTGGTCATATAGTTTTCATGTTCAAAGAAGGACTGTGTGCTGATCTTACAAACAATTTCTGACAGTCTCGTCTTCCTTGTGAAATAGAAGGATGAAAAATGGAAAGGAGAAGTACAGCATACCACACTTCACATTTCCTTTTTTATCTATATTTCAGTTCATTTTGGGAAAGAAGCTGCAGTGTATTCTCTCAAGGGCATTCATTATTCATTGTAAACCATTATGTAGATGATGAGAATACATTACCTGAGAGCAATTATCTCTCTTACGGACACTCAGCTAAGAGCTTTTCTAATATATATAGGAAATTGCAAACAAAATATGGTTCATAGGTATGAGATGGAGGAGTTTCCTTTTCTATTTGTGTGTGTTTTATCTCACTTTCTCTGTCACCAGAACTCCTGTGTCTTCTTTCCAGTCTAAGAAATAGACTGTTTAAGTTATATTAAATACTATAAATTTAATAAAAAGTTTTGATTTCTACTTTGCTTATATCATCAGTATTGGTTTACAGAAAACAAAAATATAAATATTGGAAATATATTCATTCCTTGTCAATGGTCCAGAAGCTTTATCCAGTAGACTTCATTGAATGGGATGAGAATAAAGAAGTAGACAGAGCATATACCCTGCCTTCCATTAGTGTGACACATACAGAGAACACTAGTATCATAGAGACAAAGTATAGGAGAGAAAAAACAGAGGTAGACAAGAACCCTGTTAAGATCTATGCAACGGAGTGAAAGAAAAGAAAGACAATCTGAGGAAATGGTCAAAAGAATCCCAAGTAAGAAAGTAGTTTTTAGGCTAAGATGTAGAGTTAGATAAAATTTGAAAATAATAACGCTGTTCATATGGAAAATTCTATAAAAAGTGGAAGAACTGATTTTTAAGGAAAAATAGAAAAGGTGCAATAAAATATTAATCCATTTCTATGTTTGAAATAATTCCATTTGCATTTTTCCATGGGGACAAAGATTAGATAAATAGCCAGAAGGAAACAAAGAAGAGAAAAAGAAGCTAAATCGTAATATCTCTTGCCTATGGAAACAATAGACGGATAAGACAGACTTACTAATTTTATTTTAATAAATATATACTATATATATATATATTTCACTCAAAGTATATTTTTCTCACCTAATAAATCTTAACTATGGCTTTTTCTCTCTCTGCTCCTCCCAGTTCCTCTCCACCTCCTCTCCCATCCGGGTTCACTCTTTTTCTGTCTCTCATTAGAAAAGAACAGGCTTCTAAGGATAATAATAAAATACAACAAAAATAAAATGTACTAAGATAAAATAAAAACTACTACATTGCCATTGGCAGAGACAAACCAACAGAAGGAAAAGAGCCTAAGAGAAGCCACAAGAATCAGAGACTCACTAGTCGGTAAACACAGATATTTCCATCGAAAAACAAAACTGAAAGCCATAATATATTTGTAGGGACATGGTGGAGACCTGAACTTGCTGCTTCAGTCATTGTTTGCTCATATGAGATTTGCTCACATTGATTTAAAGGGCCTTGCTTTTTCTCATGTCCACTATGGCCTATGGTTCCTACGTTCTTCCCTCCTCATTTTCTGAGGGGTTGGTTCTCTGAGCTCTGGGCGGGAGGGGGAGGAGGATTTTGATGGAGACATCTCATTTACTGCTGAGTCTTCCAAAGCATCTTACCTCTGAATAATGTCTGTCTGTGGGTCTCCATATTTCTTTCCATCTGCTGCCAGAGGAAGTTTCTATGCTGATGGCTGGACAGGCACTGATCTATAAGTAAGTAGAATGTCATTAGGAATCACTCTATTGCTCGGTTCTCTTAGTAAGAGCCCTATTACTGAAGTCAAATTTGGTTTTAACCTAGGTATATGAGCCATCTAGTCTCAGGTTTTTGGTTACCCAAGCAGTGTCATGTATGGGTTCCATCTTGTAGAGTGGGCCTTAAATTAAATCGGATTTTGGTTGGCTCCTCCCACAAGCTTTGTGCCACCATTGTCCTAGTGTATCTTGTAGACAGAACACCATTGTTGAACAAATGTTTTTTTTTATGGTTTGGCTGATGTTTGTGTCTTTTTTGGTATCATGTGGAGTACATTCCTATTCCAAAGACACTGGGACATAAGGGTAAAAACTCTTCATAAGCTCCAGTTCAGCCTCTCCGTGTTCAATGAGCTGTGTAGATATTGTCTTCAGCAGTAGGGTTTGCAATCAGTTTATGGAGAACAACCTAAATGTCTTGACAAAGACCTGGGTTGTTTGGAGATTCCCATGGGACCCGTTTGGCCAACAACTCATTTAGATGGAAGCCAACCCCTATATTGGAACCTTTATTTGGTGACAAGAGATGGCCAGTTTATTTCATTAAGTGTGTGTGTGTGTGTGTGTGTGTGTGTGTGTGTGTGTGTGTGCGCGCGCACACGCACACGTGCATGTGTGTGCGTGTATGTGCAATCCATGTGGATTCATGTGTGGAGATCAGAAGATAAATTTCGGGAGTCACTTCCGTCCTTTCATTGTGGGTCTGGGCATTGAACTAAGGTCATCAGAAGGTGCTGTAAGCACCATTATCTACAGGGTCATCTCTCCGACTGAGTAATTTTGCTTTAATGTCATAAAATAGCCTCAATACTGAACAATAGCAATAACTTGTACGGGTTTTCCTTTGCTCTGTGGGAGTTTCCTGATGTCTCTGGATCATTCCTTGTTGGAATGTTTTTCTTCTCTCTCACTGTCACGCAGGACTTCAGAAAGACTTTTTCTACATCTCTGATACTTCTCAGCACTTTAGCTTTGGGTAGTGTGTATTTGCTCTTAGTAACCTTGAGACTTCTCCAACATTTCCATACTCTTCATTCCTTAAATCATATGAAGAGAACAGAGCTTTAACACAGAATTAAAAAATAGTTACAGTTTAAGAGTATTACAACATTGTTTTTCATTTTAGCCTTAGTAACATTTCCAGAATTGAAGCATGAAGGAAACTATTGGTCAAAAAGAATGGAAAGGCAAAACTTACCAATGCAAGGATGATATTCTTACTAAAGTAAAAATACCTCTTCAGTAAAACAGTAGTAACATAAAAAATAAAGAGTCCTAGTATAGGTGCAAACATATTAATTGAAGAATCTCCTGGAAATGTGCATCTTTCAGAAGAAACCAAATTTTGACTGATAAAGAATTTGTGGAAACTCTCATTTCATACTTTAACTTGTGTAGTTAAAGATTCATGATATATGTAACACACATATCTCTTAAGCTTGTTTTGCTTTTCTGATAGCAATAATCTAATACTAAAACAAATTGATTTTTTTCCAAAGCCTCCAAACATATTTATATCTTTTTTCTTATAATATTGGACATTTTTTTTTGGCAGATGAGGCTGAAAACAAAAAAGTACTTGGGCAGCTGGGCACTCTTCCTTCGCTCCCATTAGTGATTAAGCATTTCCTTGCGGCAGGGAATGAGCCATAAGTTGGCATTTAATTGACAATGTACACATTTTAAGTAAAAACAAGAACCTGAGTGGGAAGAAAAAATGCCCTCAAGAAGCATATTGCATTTATCATCTCAGGAAAAGGCTATCTCCACACCTATTTCCAAAGGGAAGGGGCTGAGCTATATACAATGAATAAGTAGTTCTCCTCAAGATCTTTGCTTCTAAATGGAGCTCAGCACAACTGAGCCTCTAAGTTGTGTTTCCCTTTCAAGGCAGCACAAAAATCTGTATCCATTTATTTTGTCTATTCGCAACATATGTGTGTGTGTGTGTGTGTGTGTATGTGTGTGTGTTTAGTAGCATTTTATATATTTTATATTTATATATTGTTTATATATATATATATATTAACAATAAAACACATCTTTCTATTCCAAACTCATATCCTTGCTTTTGCTTGTTAAGTCTGCCCTCTCCTATCTTCAAATCTCTCATACTATTACTGCAGACCTCAGTTACTTCTTAAGGTGTTTGTGGGAGGGAGAAGGAAGCCTCCTCTGTGTTTAAGTAGTGGCAAGTTTAGCAATGTTTTCAAGGTGACACTTCCTGCATTCCTTAGGATATAGATTGAAGGCCTTTTGCATTTGTGAAATGCTGCATCCACAAAAAGAAACGGTGTCAAGAAGGAAACCACCTGATTTGTCTAAAACTCTTGATTAGTTTGAAATGTCTGCCGTTGGCAGTTTGAAAGATGTTACCAATAAATGAGACGTTCCAGGCTCTACTCTGAAACTTGCCTGCAGCCCAGAACTTTTAATATTTATAGGGCATGACCTCCAACTGTCAATGATCGCTTACTTTCCACAAAGCTATTCCGGGGCAAATGTCAGTTGCTGGAGGAGCCAAGAACACATTAGGCTTTGGATTCAATATTGTGCTTGCAGTGGAAGGGAAGTTTTACCTGCATGTGAACAGTCATTGCTTTGACCAACAATGGACCACTTGGGCTTTGTCAGGAGATGGTGATGATACCAGGGCTTTATAACCTTCCAACTATCAGAATGTTATCCATTCAAAAGAACAGCCCCATCACTTATATAAGTGGCATTTTAGAAACATGAAAACCCAAGCCTTATGATTATATAAACGATTGGGTAAAATAAACCAAAGGGGAAAAGTGTTTATGAAGACTACCCTCAAGTCCTCAGTAATGTAGCTTCTTTGTTTAAACTGGAAGAATGTTCATATTTGAAGAAAGTACCCAGATTCTTAAAAATGAAGAATGACCTGTAAAGAAGATGGATTCTTTTGTTAAACCAAATACAAAATATCAGGACCTACAGCAATCTTGACAAAATATAAAACCTAGAAAATCAGTATAAATCAGGACTCTCAGGACTCCATGGATATTTTAAGATTATTCTGAACTGAGTTTTTTTAAAAAATCCATATGAGTATTTGCATGTTTTATAAAAGTGAAGAAACTCATTATAATACGGTTCAGTAGTTCTCAAACTTCCCAATGCTATGACTCATTAATACAGTTCATCATGTTTGTGGAGACACCCCATACAATTATTTTTGTTGCTACTTCATAACCCTAATTTTGCTACTGTTACGTATCATAATATAAACATTTAATATATGACCCCTATGAAAGGGTCATTTGACATCCCCAAAGGGGTCAACTCATAGGTTGAGGACCACTTGTGTAGCTTCTTCCTTAGCAAGTCTGGATTGGACTAATGAGTACAGGAAATATACAGAAGCGGTTGGCAATTTAGTCTCAAGCAGATTGTGGATTTTGGTGCACCAAAGAGTTAGAGGCAGTGCAGTAGGCAGTGAGAGGTTAGTGTTGTTTCCCCCAAAGCATGAGTTAGAGTCTTATCCCCAGGGCAATAGTGTTAAGAAATCAGACCTTTGAGAGGCACCAGGACTGTGTGGTTCTACCCTCATGTGCAGATTAAGGCTGATTATAAAAGTGCTTGAGGCTGGAGTTGAGTCTATTACTTTCTGATTCTCATGCTGTCTCAGTCCTCTGCCTTCCACCATGAGATGAAAGAGAGGAAAGATGAGCACACCAACCTCGGATGTTTCAGCCTCTAGAACTGTGAGAAGTCTGGTTATTTTCCTATCAAATTATGCAGGCTTTGGCACGCTGTCAGAGCCAGATGCAAAGTTCTTTCACCAGTCATCGAAACCCACACTGTTGTTCCATCCCGACCATTTTGATAAAGCGCCAAAGGTTGGTACTGAGATGGGAACTTTCATTCAACAAACGCTCAGTAAGAACCTTCTATGTGCCTGTCTGCTTTAGGCATACAGGATATATCAAGGCTCAGGAGGATTCAGAGGCCTCTGTACTCTTCCTTTATCTTCAGGTAAGGGAGGGGGACAATAATTGAATAAGTAAAGAACTTATAAGGAAATCAATTGTTAGTTGAGGTTGGAAAGCAATTTGAAAAGGTGATATTTGAAGGAAAATATTAACACAGATAAGAGAGATACCCAAAGAGCTAACTTAAAGAAGAACGGTAGAGTGAGAGAAGGTTACATGATAATAGTCAGTGTGTTTGAGGAGGAGCCACAGGCCCATGTGCTGGAACTGGACTGAGTAAGGGAGTGGCTTCAGAAAAGCAGTGGAAGGAGAATCGAGCATTTTTTTTTTTTATAAAAGATTTGCTTCCTCATTCTGGCAACTTTCTCCTGCCTCATAGTCCTCAAAGCACAATAGCGTATGGCTATGGGAGTCCATTCTCAGTGATTGGTGAGGGGCAATCTAATGGCATCCATCGAGTAGGAGGCAATTTGTGTCAAGGCTTTACAAATGGCCACGACCTCTTTCTCTCAGCAAATGCACTTCTACTAAAATGTGCAAACCAAAAATTAAAATTGGGCAGAAGATCGCTAAACGTATAAAATAAGCATCAGTTATAATATCAATAAAAGAAAAATGACTTTAAAAAAAAGATTTGCTTGCCATTTCCTAACTCCCTTTGTCTAACTTAAGCTTTGAAAAGTTTGAAAGGTTTCTTTAGTTAAGAATGAGCCATAATAAGACTGGAGTCCAGGTGACCAGTTAGTAGGTGTTTCCAACAATTCAGACGAGAGGAAGGGGCCAAGCCCCAAGTGATAATAACACAGGTCAAGGGAAGGGGTCAGATTCTGACAATGTTTACAAAAACAGAATTCATCCCCCAATTGCTTGAAAGCAGGGATGAAACAGCCAAATCAAGAACACCTAGAAGACTTCCCTCTTGGGTAGCTGGAAAGAAGCCATTGACGTTTAACTGATGTATAACTAACCATTCAAAGGGCGGCTCTGAGGACACAGCTGTTAAATCATAGCTACACAGAGTCTGGGATGTCCTAGACGTACAAGTAGAGATAGTGGCGGTCTGGAAACAGAAGCTCAGGTGTAAGATTTAACCCAGGGCCAGGAGCACAGGGTGTGCACTAAAAGGCACTGAAAGGCAGGGACAGAAGTATTTTAAATATCTCAGTTACCAACTGGTACGGATGGATTGGGGAAGGTACAGAACCTGAGATTTTAATAGCACCTCTTCTATGTGTGAGTTGGGCTAGCCTTTGCTAATTCGCTATCAGTAAGCTTTCATTAATCGATTAATAAAGTGTAATATCTGGATTTGAGTTCCCCCAAAAGCTGAGGTTAAGATGGGGAATATGAGAGAGCAGTTTACTGGGAAAGCGGGACTGAGCCATGAAGATACTAGGAAAGCTGGTGGTTTCAGCGTTGACTGAGTTTTCTGTCCTTCCTGGTTCCCACAGTCATTCAGTCCCAAAGAAATCACACAGAGGTCCACATTAATTATAAACTGATTGGCCCAGTATATTAGGCTTTTCTTACTAACTAATTCTTATAACTTATATTAGCTCATATTTCTCGTCTATGTTAGCCACGTGGCTTGATACCTTTGTCAACAAGGCAATCACATCTTGTTTCCTCTATGGCTGGGTCACGACTGCAGACTGTGCTTCCCTCTTCCCAGCATTCTCTTTGTGTGTGTGTGTGTGTGTGTGTGTGTGTGTGTGTGTGTGTGTGTGTGTGTTGCAATGTATGTTATTTATTTATTTATTTATTTATTTATTTATTTAAGATTTCTGCCTCCTCCCCGCCACCGCCTCCCATTTCCCTTCCCCTCCCCCAATTAAGTACCCCTCCCTCATCAGCCCAAAGAGCAATCAGGGTTCCCTGCCCTGTGGGAAGTCCAAGGACCACCCACCTCCTTCCAGGTCTTGTAAGGTGAGCATCCAAACTGGCTAGGCTCCCACAAAGCCAGTACGTGCAGTAGGATCAAAACCTAGTGCCATTGTTCTTGAGTTCTCAGTAGTCTTCATTGTCTGCCATGTTCAGCGAGATTGCCCTGCCTCTACTTTTTACCTGGTCACCCCACCTATACTTCCTGCCTGGCTACTGGCCAATCAGCATTTTATTAAAAATAATACAAGTGACAGGATAAAAGACCATTGTCCCACAGCAAGCTGGACTTGATGTGCATTTCTGCAGCTGGAGTGACAACACAGTTTGTCCCATCTGAAGCCAAAGATACTGTAGCATATCACACGTGATCATAAGCAATGCCACCCAGATTCACTGTGAAAATTAGGCAGGTAGAGTGACTCACATTACAGCTCTTCTGTGAAAGATTCTGGCCCTCCCTTATTACAATCCTAACAGTTAATAGGTGTGTCTCCTGTTGGGGGAGCCTGCTTGTTCATCCCGGCCACCTAGGACCAAAGGAATCACACAGAAACTATATTATTTAAATCACTGCTTGGCCCATTAGCTCTAGCTTCTTATTGGCTAACTCTTACATCTTAATTTAACCCATCTCCATTAATCTGTGCATCACCATGAGGTCATAGCCTGCCAGCAAAGTTTCAGCACGTCTGTCTCTGGTGGCAGCTCCCTGACTCTGCCCTGCTTTCTCCCAGCATTCAGCTTAGTTTTCCCTGCCTACCTAAGTTCTGTCCTGCTATAGGCCCATATTAACACAAAATCTTCCATAAGAATTTTATATAGAGATTATTATCCACACACTTAAAAACACAACCTGTATCTTTAGGAATGAAATTACAAGTATGTTTCTCTTTACAAGAAACTGAGGTTGACAACATGTTTGATTCACCATTAATGAGAAGAGCACTTCCCTTCCACAACCAAACATCTACTGGACATTTAAAAATGCTTTGTTTTCCTGTAAGAACTCTGATTCTGAGCAAACTACATTAAATGTACACAAATGGAGAAATGCATTCTATTTTTTTTCTATATTGTTTGTCTAGAAATCAAGGCATTTAACCATTAAATTAGAAAAGGCCACAATGGTCAATGGACGAGGATAATTATTTTATCCAGGAAGCACTAAGATTGACATAGTACTTTGCCTCTGTTTATTGTCTGAAGCAAAGAGAGGATGTTCTTTGTTCTGATTAACCATCTTCATTGTCAAAATTTGTTTAAAAGTCACCATAAATTGTGCTCTTTTATATCTGCAAATGAGGGTTTTGGGTGAGGCCCTGCCTCTAGTCATTCTGCATGGCAAAGAACTTCATCCATTTGATCTGGGGACCACTGAGATATTTTCATTAAGAGAAAATTTATAATGAGAGCTACTAGACAAGAAATGAAGAGGAAGGTAGCATAAGAACTGAGTTGTGCACTTCCTGGCTTGAAACTTTAGAGTGGTATATCCACATGCTAAAATGCAAAAATCACTACTCAGGTTATGCCTGTCAGTACTCAGGTTATGCTTGTCAGAACTAAATCAACCAATAAATGTCAGGCAATTAGAATGGTGACATCTAATTGGGATAATATAAAATATATGTAATACATGGTCTTTCATGTTTCATGATAGAAAGCTTCAAGGAGTCAAAGAAGTAACTATCTGATGAGCTGAAAAGATGCTGAGGGTTCTCAGGTGCCTCAGATCTGGGGGTGAGGAGAGTAATCATCAGATCCAACACATGAAAGATCCTGAAGGATAACCTATTGAACAGGGCTCCTTCAACAAGCTTGCCCTATGCCCTTCCTCCTCTGCATCTAAGGTAGTTTGACTAAGAATGGGCCCCATAGGCTCATATGTATGAATATGTGGTTCCTCAGTGAAACTCTTTGGATGTGGTTAGCAGGTAGGGCCTTCCTTGCTAGAGGAGATGCGTCACTTAGAATGAACTTTGAGATTCCAAGAGCCCAACCATTCCTACTTAGCTATCTCTACCTCATGCATTTAAATATATGTAAGTTCTCAGCTATTGTTACAATGCCATGGCTTCCTGCTTGCCACCATGCTTTCTGCTGTGATGTTATAAACTCAAACCTTATGAAAATTATAAGCCATGAATTAAAGGCTTTCTGTTTTCAGTTTCTTTGGTCAGAGTATTTTATCACAGGAGTGGAACATTAACTAAGAAGTTGTCCTTTATAGTTTGTGGAATTAACTGCTAAATTCCTGAGTTCTGTGAATCCTAAGAGCCATCAGTCAAGCTGTAGTAGGTCATCATAGGAACCCGAGTACATAGCTGGCAGCAGAGTGATGTTTTAGGGGCTTGGACTTGTGATCAAAATCTGAGTCAAGGGGCAATCTCACAAGACTTGGTGGGGATCAGGCTGTGCTCTGCTCTAAGTTACTCCCCATTGACAGAGTAATAGCTTCAGGCTGTTGCTTGTCCCAAGTGACTCCATTTTACAAATAGCATTTTGCTCATTTGGAGTGCAAAGGCAGAGACAGGATGGCTCTACATCTTGTTTATGCAAGTAAACAACTACAATCTGTCCAGCACAAACTATGGCGCAGGCAGTTAAGATACTCATGCAGATAGAATATTCTGCCTGTGAAGTTACCAGATTTAATCAGACCATGTAGAACCAGCCGTGCATGCAAAGCATATCAGAAAAAAAAAAAAAGAAAGAAAAAGAAAATACCAATGAGCTTACCAGACAAGAAGATCAATAATCATCCAATCACTCCACAGGGATCTATAAAATGGGAACCATTTAACACTCGTGCGGAAGCACCCACTGACATAATCAGACTATCTACTGCAGGTGTCATGAGACTGGCAAGCAAAAAAACTCACTCTCCTCCTGGAGATTCAGTCTCCTTGCTTGATGCTATTCACTCAAATTGCCATTCATCTAGACTGAGTTCTCTAGCTTTGAGAAGTTCTGAATCTCACACTGAGCCTTCTCTGTATATCTCAAGAACTCAGTGACTGACGTCATCAATATGTTAGTAGAATATCTAGCTAACCACCTGCCAAGGCTCTCTGTGTCGGCATCAGGTTTCTGCTCTTGCCCTCATGACCTTCTTGAAATTTGCAATGCCTTTAACTCTTTTAGTCTCATCTGAATGTGTGTGTGTTCGTGTATTTGTGTGTGTTGTAGTTATGTAATCTGCAAATGGATACTAATGCTAAAACGGGAAGAGAAAACCTGTATGTGATATGGATATGCCTATCAATCAAAGTCAGTAGTATTTGGTGATTTTTTTCAGGTTTAACTTGAAGTTGCTTGTATTTTATTGCTGTTCAATAAATTTATGAAAAGACATAATGAAAAGGCAACAAGGTGTCTGTCTTTATTGCTGACATAGTGCATCCATGACAGAACAATCCCTCAACCAGTGGACTCTTTTGTTATACTCAAGTGAAGAGTGTAAGACGTGAATTAGAGAACATGCAGTTAGTTCTCATTGTAGGAAAGTGTAGGGTTTTTTTCCAACTCTTTTACTCTTGGCTCTTTGGGGGCCCACTACCCAGCTTCCAAATAAATGCACACAAAGTCTTATTCTTTTTTATAAATGTCTAGCCTTAGGTTGGCTTGTTACTAACCAACCTTTGACTTTGGGCTCTTTCCTTTTCTTACTTCTGTATATCTTACTTTCACTCTTACTCTGTGGCTGGCTATGTGGCTGGGTGGCTGGCCTCTTCTTTTCTCATTCCATGATCTCTCTTGTTCCTTCTTCCCTACCATATTTCTCCTTCTATGTATTCTCGCTGCCTGCCAGCCCTGCCTATTCTTTCTACTGCCTTGCTATTAAGCATTCAACTTTTCGTTAGACCATCAGGTGTTTTAGACAGGCAAAGTAACACAGCTTCACAGAGTTAAACAAATGAAACATAAAAGAATGCAACACATCTTTATATCATTAAACAAATGTTCCACAGCATAAACAAATGTAACACATACTAAAATATTCTACAACAGGAAAGAATCCATTACTTGCTTGGTGTGTATGGAGAACCCCCTAGGCAATTTGTCTGAGTATTATGCATTACTTGTGTTGTGAGAGGAAAGGAATAACTGATTTTGCTGTTTCTGCACCTTCAAAGTGGCAATTAAGCATTAATCTTAATGAATAAGAATGCTAACAAAGTACTTAATATGCTATAGTAGCTGTGTTTGGGATCTACTGAAGAATGGTTAGGAAACTCCAAAATAAGATGTTATGTGTAAGAAGATCTTCACTGGTTGCACAGAATAAACTTCATACTCCTTATCATGTTCCAGATATAGTAATGAGATGGACATGTGGAAGACTTTCCTCATAGATGTGTAGAAAGAGACTGCTCATTGGTTTCCTGACTTCCCAGACCCAAATAATCACACAGAATTTATATTAATTTCAAAACTGCTTGGCCAATAGCTTAGGTATATACCTTACCTAGCTTTTATATCTTAAATTAATCCATTTCTACAAATCAATGTATTGTCACAAGGTTATGGCCTACCAGAAAGGTTTCATCTGAAATCTGTCTCCTTTGCCAACTACATGCATGTCTTTGACTCAGACTACTCTCTTTATATACCTCTTCCAGCCTGGCTATATTCTGCCCTGTCATACAACAAAGCAGCTTTATTCATTAAGCAATAACAGCAATACATATACAGAAGGACATGCCACATCATCTCCCCTTTTCTGTCTAAGTAAAAAAAAGGTTTTAACTTGAGCATATTAAAATTAGATATAAGAAAATAGATATCAAGCAAGAATTACAGTTACAATATTTCGTTCATTTACATTTGGCAAAATAAGGAAAATACTCTATCATATATCCTATATTTGTGAGTCTAAAGTTTTATATCCAATTTACCTTTTATCATAAATAAGGAAAACTGTAACTATAACTGTCTGTCTTCAACTCTTCAAAGACCTGCAGAAGGATATAATATTACTTAAGCAAACAGAAAGTGCATTGTGAGTAACTTCCAAAGTTCTAGAATTGGTAGAGACATCTCACTGCCTGGACAGTCACCCAAACTTCTTCTGTAATGTTGGGGCACCCATCTTCAGCCTATGGGCCCATAGTATCTGGCAAACTTTTCCATGAAGCAATAATTTCAAAGACTGTTTTGCCTAAATTAGCAGTTTATCAGTCAAATTCTTCTGTGTCCTGCAGAATGTCTGGCAGACTATTCCATGAAGAAGAAACACTGAAAACCTGTCTCACCTTCTTTTGGTAAGCTTGGCAGTCATTTTTCTGTGGGTCCTGCATCTCCAGTTCATACAGCATACTGTCAAGCAGTTCAGCCAAAAGCAGTTTCTTGCCCAAATGGCTGCCTTGTCACACTGAAGGCAAATTCCATAATGAGATTCTTCAAGGCTCATCAACTTCTTGAGGTAGATTGGTGCCACCCAAAGCAGACATATCTCATTGTCTAGAGAAGTCTAAGTTGTTAAAACCTTTTAAATGCCATATTCTGTATGTCTTTGAAACACTGAAGATTATCTATCTAACTGAAATATATCTCCATATATCTAGGAAACCTAACATGTCTAAAATTTTGATTATTATAAATGGCTATCTATTAACTTATATTTCTTAATTATACATTATATTTTAAATGAGCTACACAAACATTTAATACTTTAAATAAGAGTAGAAATATATATACACACATATATGTACAGTGAAACAAAAATCAACATTAAATTTGTATCAGTAGACTTAAGATTTATACCAATGCAAAGTATTCATTTCTATAACATATCCCCCTTTAAATGAAAAAAATTATAAACAATCATTTTGGGAATTTGGGCATTGTTTTCTCCAAACTGATTCCTGCTGTTTGTTGGGTGGGAAAGTACTTTCAGGGTTTATGGAGACTTTTCTGAGGGTCTTGTTCCATGAAACCACATTAGCCTGGAAAGAATCCACAGGTTCTCATCTTCTGTGGAAACAAAAGCAGAACCTCTTTTTCAGTTACATATCCTTAGACTCAAAATATGAAGCCAAGATACCTCTAAAATATATATATGTTGGCTTAGCTTAGCAGCCCTCAGAATCAAATACCTTATAGATGGGACAAGAATCTGCCCTGGAGAAGAGACTGCAGAGCACACAAATCAATAGTGTCTATGAAGGAGAGGGCATGTGCTAATTACTTTTTAATAATGATCAGTGAGTGATTATAGGTCTCTTCCCTTCATGCAATTACTCTACAAACTTTTGAAAAGTTGAGATGATATAAGACACTATGACAGGTATATGCTTCTACTTAAGAAGAAAGATAAATGATATTTATACAAAGTATATTGCTCACTTCCATAGGTAATGGACAATTTAAAAAGCCCATTGTCTAGAAAGCAAGTAATGCCAGCAAAAGCAAGTAATGCCAGCTTCAACCACATTTTCTTCTTACTTGAGTCTCCAAGATAGACCTTTTAAAAGAGATTTATTGTCACAGCCTGATCATTTTGATCACCTAACCAGACTTTGAGTTAGGATACATATTTAAGATCTTAAGTTTATAAGAACCTCTGATTATGTAGTGTTGGAGAGAACAACAAAATGTAAGAGCCAGTAGCAGATACAAATAAGAAGAAAGAGGCTGGATAGTTAAAACCAATGAGTAGTCATGCTAAACAGTTCTGTTGTTGTTAGAAAGTAAGATAATTCTTCAAAATGATTTGGACTGGCAGCAGACAAAAATCCACATGAACTTGTGTAAATATAGTATATTCATCACAAAAACTTCTCAGTTTTCCACGCTTCTATGAATCATGTTCTTTCAAATAGCTTTTTAACTCTTTTGTTTGAGAGGTGTGGCTTATTTTATACTCCTTGAACCTGTCTGCTTTGTGGTTTACTTTAATGTAGAGAAGGAAATACAAGTGATAAAGCCTAAAGCCCAAGAATTTTTGCATGTTCGATCTCTTCCAGAATACTGCCCAGGTGCCATTTAAATAAGACAGGACTAGCTTTCTGAATCATAAGAGACCAGGAAAATGCATTTATTTTCGTATTGCTTCACCCACTATTCTAAACTACCAAACAGTTTTTTTCCCCTCCAAACATGTGAGAAAGCCCAACAAAGAGGAGGGGAAAAAAAAAAAAAAAAAAAACCCTCCTGGTTTGTAACTTACCATAGTATTCTTCATCATATCCTGCTCCCAAGAACTACCCACAATTCCAGGAGGACTACATTAATTGTCTCCTGAGGGATCTGCCCCTAATGACCTAAACACTTTTACTAGCTCTCCCCTTTAAGGGTTTCATGCCCCTTCTCAGCAACTCCACACATGAACCCTTGGTAGATACACTGAAACCACATTCAGATCATATAGGGCCATCCAAAGAGATCTGAACTAAATCCTACAGGAATTAGAGAAAGAGCTGACTTCTGGATTGGGAAACCAGAAATGGCTATTGTCTTCTTCAGTCTCTTTTCATTGAGGACGTGATCTCCTGACTTAGTTTTGAAGGTTGAGTAGTATTTTCTCTGGTAAAAATAAAAAGGGAACATAACATTTTAATTTTTTAATAAGAATAATTCTTCACTAAAAGATTTCTTAATGCATATAATATCTTAAAATAAGATTTATACCCTTCCCCGACTGGGAATAAATTATATAAATACATGAATGTACCTCCTTCACATGGCAAAGATCAAGACCAGCAACACAGTTTCAGAAAGATAATTATATTTCCAGTGGATAGCGTAGTGCTCTGCAGAAAACACCTATATCACCCCAGCACTTGTTGAATAAAAATGTGCATATTTTATTCATAGAGGTCAACTAATTAGTAAGACTGAATTTTTACAAAACAAAATTTAAAAGCCAATTATTCTAAATGGTAGAAGGCTAATGGTTATATATTTAACATGCTGAATTATCCATCCAAGCAAGAAGGGGCTGAGGGAGAAACAGAAAAAAAGGCAGGGAGGAAGGAAAAAAATTAAATGAAGGAATTAAGGAATGCAGATGTAGAATGATGGGGGGAAAAGGAGGAAGCTTTTTAACACTGCTTAGTTTGCAGAATCTCCAATATGTTCTCCTTTACTACTCCACAATCAATTATGAACACCTAATTTCAATAGCATAAAAAATAACAGACTACGGAATATGAATGTTTTTCAAACAACACACAGAAATGAGAAGTAATTACTGCCATAAGAAAAAAATGATAAACCTACCTGTGGCAAAATTAAAGGAGAGAATTCTAGAGCATAAATACAATAAAAGGAACATATCAAAAAGAAAACTCAAATTTTCCTGGATAAAATCACATTTTCCTAATAGCATTAGAATACACACACACACATCTCCTCTGGTTGAACATCAAGAATTTTATCAGTGTAGTGTATAAGAAACATGTTTTTATGTTAAAAAAAAAAGAGGACTTACTCTTGAACTTGTATTCCCAGACTCATATTGAAGACATGCTGTTCATTTTACAAATTATACTCATTTTACAATTATGATGGAGCCACTATACTGATTTAAAACTCTTTAATGGCTTCCTGTCATGCACAAAAACAAACATGAGGTCATCCTGACAGAAAGCAGAGGCTGGAAAAGGGCATGCCTGTGATTCTGTGAGGGCTACTCAAAGCACAAGCCAAGTGAGACAAGCCGGGCAGGACACAGAAACAACAGGAGCTGAGTAACACGTAGGTACCACTGGAAATCTGGTGCAGCCTGATGCTCCTCAGAGCAGCAGAACATAAACAGCACACGCAGGTACTAATCCTGAAGCCAAAGGTGCTCTTATATCCCTGGGTCAGTCAGCTATGAACTGCAGGATACTCCAAGAGGGGTATCTTATATCTCCTTACCAGCTCTGGGTAAGAAGTATCTCGTGTCTACACCAACGGAAATGCACTGACAGAAGCGATGCCTAGCAGCTGGATAACTGTGCTATAAGGACATTGACTTAAATTATGTTAAACTTTCATGGAAATAACAAAAAAAAATTTTAAGTAATGACAGGAGGTATATTTTTGTTTTTTTGTTTTGCTTTGTTTTTGAGACTGGGCAGGGGGTTTGTGTTTTTAAATTTCTATTTTCTCTATAACATTATTAACCTTGATAGAACCAACTGACATTGGCATCTGTGCTGCTGCCCAAATACCTTCTAAAGTGCTGACATGGAACAGCTCTCAGCACATGATTGCCCATGCTCCAGTGACTGACCTACTCTTATATTCCTAGAAAAACACCAATTGAATGAGTGATATATATATATATATATATATATATAT
>NW_004949101.1:9900981-9917952 GCF_000317375.1 Microtus ochrogaster | reverse complement strand
GAGGAGTGGTGGAATTGTCAGAGCAAATAACATTTAAAAAGAAAAGAAAAAAATAAGAGAAGATTTTAAAAAAAAGAAAGAGGAGCTTGAGAGAGATGATACAGCAATTAAGAGCTCTTGCTGCTCTAGAGAAGGCCCAGGCGCAGCTCCCACAATCCACATGGAGGCTGACAATCATCTGTAACTCCAGTTCCAGGGGATCTAACACAGTCTTTGGGCCTCTGCTGGCACCAAGCACACATGAAGTACGCAGACAAAACAAAACAATTTTGAACATAAAATATAAATAAATATTTCAAGAGCTGGGAGAGTTGTATTTTGGAGATTCATATTTTCTAGTACATAATTAACCCCCTCACCTTATGGCCAGAAGACGAAAATAAAAATGTCACCAGGGTCCTACACCCTTCTTTGAGAGTACATCTCCAGAGACCTTCCCATAATGCTCGATGTCCAGGTTTTACCACCTCCCATTATTACTGCCCTGTGAACCAACTTTCTTTAGGGAAACTTTCAACACTCAAGCTGTAGCAGGTGTGCTCTATCTTATGCTTACATCAATGCCACAAGCAGGCATCATGAATCATCATCATCCAGCTGTAAGGGCTAGGAAACAAGTGCCCGGCCAAGGCTATGTCCTTAACAAATGGCAAAAGGCAAGGCGAAGTGCCAAAAGTGCCATTTCTGCTTTATTTCTATATTCTAGAATCATCTATATGATACCTAGATGGAAAATTAGCAAAACAATCACAGCTGAATAAAATCACCAGATCTTAAAGCTGAGCTGTATAGAAGATGCACCAGGAAAACGTCTTCCAAGCAGACGCACCAGTCAGTACTCTCCCCGAGGCATCATGCCAACGTGCAGCATCTTACTAGAGGATCCTTGGATGATGGATGGATGCTTCTCTCTCTGGCAGCATGTATGTGTGTCTGTGTGCTAACCAGATACTTAAGAGAACAATTTTTTTATTATCTTTATTTGAAAACCACTTTGCACAGACCTCTAGGGAAATGAGGTTCCATCTTCTAAATGCACATTTCCCATCTTTGTCCACAGAAAATTGTGTGTGGGGAGGAACGGTGGTTTTTCCCCGAGAGTGCTCCGAGAGTGCTCCAAGGCCCCTTTCTTATTTCTAGTTTTCAAATGCTCTGATTTTACATCCCATCAAATATAAAACTTCAAGTTTAATATATCTTAGAGATATTGCCTCCTGTAGATTATGCCCTTCAGCTCTCATCATGTTAAGTTGTAATTTGCAGTTTTGAAATGCTCCATCCAAAGGACATGTTTTCCTTAGTCAAAGCAGAAGAAATTTAATTTTTCTTGTCTGTGTAGACTGATCCACTTTCCTTTTTTTTTTTTAAGGACTCATCATGAATTTGTTGAGTGGCATCAAGATAATGTATGTCCTTATTTGGGTCTCAAAAATGAATAAAATGTGATTCTGCAATGCACTTAGGGTAAAATAACTAATCATATTCTATTGAACATAGTTTTAATGAGAACAGTGTATTAATGAGATCAAGTGGACATCAACATCACTCAACATAGTTTGGAGCAAACACAAAGAGTTATGAACTGAATACACTGGACTGCCATCTCTTAAAGAGTTCAGAGAAACCGGGCTACAGATGGGAAAGCAATGTTTAGTGACAGTTAAACATATATTGAAGCTGCCAGTGTGTCCTGCTGTGTTCCTGTTGAGCTCAGTTTCTGTCCTCAAAAACTATATTGAAAGAAAGACTTTATAGCCCTAGTGATAAGTTCCCTGAGGAAACTTTGTTTATTCATGTCTTCCATGAGCCTTAGAAAGTAAGAAACTGTTCTGCTTTTGCCTGCACTTTTCTCAGATCACCTTTCCATTCTGGATAAATGTGAAAAAAACAGAAACTCTTCCTGTGATGTTACAAAGACCCTGTAAAGACACCCTTAAGTGATATTTAAATGGCAGTTTTAAATGCAGCAAAATTATTCTTGGTTGAAACAAAATACAGCTGATAGAAATTATATAGATCAGTGTAAATGACATGCAATTAAATCCAGTGCAGGAGAGAAAGGTACTTGTCAAGACAGGAGCTACAACATTTTAAAACTCACCCACAGGAAGTTGTAACAACGGAAGAATCCCCATCATGGTCACTTTGAGACACTTTTGAGTGTGGGCCATATGACGCTGATAAACACAATGAAGTGCATGAGATCTGATTATGCTGTGATTATTCTAATCTGCTCTGTTGTGAGAGAGTAAGACAAGCTGTGAACTGCTGGTATTTATTTATTTCTCACTTCTTCAGGATAGAAGTTCAAGACTGCGGTGTTGGCCCATAACTCCTCTCCAACTAGGGTCCCACCTATGAGATCTGACTTGAACCTTAATTACCACCCTCAGGGCTCTAACTCCAAGTATTGTCAAACTGGAAATGAGTAACTCAGCATGTGATGAGGCCTGGAGACACAGCTACGTGTATCCGAGTGGGCCTCACTATCATTCATTTTCAGAAAGAAAATTCTATGATTTTAGGAAGCAAACTCCATGAATCTCCATAAACCTAGGGCCCAAATCTTGAAGGAAGAAACATTCTTTGAGCAAAGCCCTGCCTTAGGGCCTAACATCAGGCCCTTCATATCCCAGCATGATTTTGATTGGAATGGGAACATTCTACTGACTGAGTGTCCTTCTCACTCAAGGAGCAGTCGAGAGTTGGTTTAATTTATATTTAGACAAACTTGTCCACCGGCTTCTCCTTCTCTTTCTTGTGGCCTTCTTCCATTTACTTCAGAAAATTCATAGATTATTCCAGCGTTAGCCATCTTTTCACAGGAACAATTCCACCTTGAGCAATCCTATTCTCTACAGTGGAACTCCATGTATGCAATTATCGGCATTTCAGCTTTTGAAATTAACTTTCTTTTTCCCAACTTGAATAAGTGAAAAGGAAGCAATTGTTACTTCAGCTGCTGCATTGTAAATTGCCTCTCTAATAGCCTCGAGAGTCAAACTCCTTTTGTGCTCTTTTCTGCCCCTTTGGGGAAGGCAATTCTCCATTTCCTCTCTTCTCATTGTGACTTTGTAGGGCTGGTAATGTTTGAACAGTCAGAACCACTTTCATCATTCCTTTGACTTGTTTCTTTGAATTTTGTTATTCAGGCTATCCTTTCTGATTCAGAATCCATAAATTTAAAAGACACAAATAAGAACTAGGCTTCTATAGATGGTATAGGAAATGGTGTTCCCACACGAGAATATTTGGGTTGAAAAGGATCTGAGAATGGATTCTGTTTTTTTTTTTTTTTGCCTCATATTGGTGTGTGTTTTCAGGAGACTTTCCAGCATCTGCGTTCCTTACTTCCTTCATCTACATCATGGAAGGAACAAAGCAACTTTGAAGAATGGCTTTAAGCAGCGGAAAATACACAGCATTGTTGGTCATATATATGAGACCCAACAGGGACAATTACAGTGTCTTCAATAAAAGTCAGTTTATAAATGTTAAAACACCCATATTCACTATAATAAAATCAGGCAATTTTTAATGAACATAGTGGCAGAGTGGTATAATAAGACACCTAGGACTCTGGAGGAATGAGCCTCATTTGAACTCACTACCTCTTAGAATCATTCTCCATGATCTTCCTGGTTGCTCTACTGGTTGGTCACTGGTGCCATCATCCACTGCAAAGTTGGTGGCAACTCTGCAAGCAAGGTGTCAAAGATAAAAAGCAGCAGAACAATAGTTAAAGTAGTAGGAAGAGTTTCAATTGTGGTGAGTACTGAGGTAGGGAAAAAGAGTCCAGCTCATCTGCACAGATCTGAAGGGGTGCTTTAAAGGGAAATGGGCGGTGGAGAAGCAATTGAGGGTTTAGGAGCGTCAAAGCAGTAGAGACTTCCAATTGAGTTAGCAAGACAGCAATTAAACCAGGCATGCCTGCTGGCTACCTGTTACTACAGACAGGACTCTGTCTTCACACTGGGACAGAGAGACTGAGGTCCCATCTTCAGGCATTGGTGGGAAGAAACAACTTTTGTGTGTGTATGGTCAGGATTGAGTTTTGCCAAGCAGACATGTTAGAGGACATAGGGGTTATCTTAGGGGGTACAATCAAGCTGGTAGAAACTATGTCATCACTAAAGGACTTTGATGCTAAGGGTAACTTGGATGTGCTTGGGTCAAAGAGAGACTCTGTCAGGGATCACATTCTTGAGCTTCCAAGGTTTCAAACCATGTAGCTGCTAGATATTGCTTGGAGCCTCCATAACATTGAGAGGGAGGGCCACATTCTTCTTCTTCTTCCAGACCTGGGGACCCAGATATGTAGCCCACCTGGACCAAGTGAATGCCTTGGCTTCTCCATTTTCCTCCAGGGACTCTTGATCTCCACAACTAGTTGAAATATCAACCAACAGTGAGACTTCCATTTTATTGCTAAATATTGTCAGCAGCATAAGGGAGGGAGGGTTGAGGACACAGCTGTGCATTGCCACCTGTAGTATTCTGGGATGCAGTTTTCTAGAGTCCCTTAAACTATTGAAGCTAGAATTCTTAGATATCACAGAAAAGAATTCCATGTCAAGTCAGTCAGAAGGTGAATTGGAGTTTACAGAATTTACCATAAGTAGAAGCATAGGAGTGACTAGAGAGGCATTTAGGGAGTTACACAACAAGCCCAAGTATGGATTTCTCAGAAGAGACCAGTGTGTCAGTGTCTTCACAATAAATAAAACCTTGGTAGCATCTGAAGTTACATCTCAAAAAAAAAAAAAAAAAAACAAAACAGCTAAGGGAGCCCACCCCTCAGTAAATGAGATAGTAGGGTTGATCCCAAGGCTAAATTGATTACAATTATAGTATTATAGTTTATAAGTTAAAATCATAAGCCACAAAGACTACACATGGGGGTTAAGCGTGCTTCCACTGCGGGGAGCGGGGGGAGGAAAAACTTTGTAAGTTTAATTTGCAAGGTGCCCAGAAAACTATATCTTCACATCTGTCAAAGGAATAAAGCTATGCATGCTTCAGCCTTAAGCATGGTTTATTGCTATTCTAACATTCTTATTTGAAATGTCTCTCTATAAAAGAAATATTGTCTCCATGTTGATGATCTTCACAGCAAATGTTGATTTTGTGAGAATTGCCAATTCTCAGGTAGTAAGGCTTGGAGTTATGGTCTTCTTACCTTTCCCATGCTCCCCATCTTGATCTCTATTTCTGTCTTGTCAGTTGGAATCCCATGTTATACTCACTATGCCTTCCAAGAAATCGCAAAATTCAGTGATAAATACAAGCATCCATCCTTATATCATTCAATCTTTAATCATACTATAGCTATTCCATGTCAATTTTTGTCAATTTGTCATAAAATTCTGGGTGTTATAAATACACCCTATAATCTAAGTCTCCAGGAGACTGAGACAGAGAGATCACATATTTGAAAACAGCCTGGGGTAGAGAGTCATCAACTCCAAAACAAAACAAACAAGAAAAGTGTATCATAAATTATCAAGAACTACTTACTTTTGCAATTTTCAGTTTCTAAAAATTTAAAAAGTTTTTGTTTCTTTAGCCCCTAGCTACCCACTACAGATATTTATCTTATTGGGATAATGTTTGTTCTGTTTAAACCTTTCCAGATAGGGAGGAGACTTGTTGTCTCTTTAGATGAACACCAAATAGCATCATTTAGCAGGCTTTTAACTTTCTCTAGTTGGCTTTCTTCTAGTCAGGATCTGTCCCCATCAACACCTTGATTATAAATAGTTAAGTTCCCCCAGAAATATGATTCTAAACACAATCATGAGAGTATTGTGTTAGTAGGGGTTCTCTAGGAGGAACAGAATGTATAGAATGGATGTATACTCATGTCCTTCATGTAGGCTGCCACCAGAAGATGTGGCCCAGATTAAAGGTAGATGTTACCACCTAAAATGATCTGGATTGAAGTCCAAAGATGGGTCTTCACACTTCAGATGATCTAAGAAAAATCCCTCTATCTATGCTGCAAGTGGCAGATTCAGAGAGGCTAGGTTACAAGGAGGGCCCAAAGGGAGGGATGCATGGATTTCCCTGGGAAGGGGAAATAGAGGAGATATACTGGGTGGATGGGGGCAGGTTGGGGAGGGAAACTGCATGATCAGGTAGGGTGGGGATTAATGGAGGGAGAAGAGTCCTGAAAGAGATACCTAAAAGCAGGGTACATTTGGGATTCAGGTAGAAGCCTGATGTAAGGGAAACTCCCATGAACCTTCAAGAATGACCCCAACTAAGAATCCTAGAAATAGTGTATGTGTAGCCTGAACTGGCTATCTCCTGTGATCAGTTTGGTGACTACTCCAATTGTCATTAGAGAGCCTTCATCCAGTAATGGACGCAGAGACCCACGGCCAAATATTAGGCTGAGCTCAGAGAATCCTACTGAAGAGAGGGAGGAAGGATTGTATGAGCCAGAGGGGTCAAGGATGTCACAAGTGAACTCAGAAACAACTAACCTGGCTCATAGAAGCTCATAGCATCTGAACCAACAATCAGGGAACCTTCATGTGACCCACCTAGGCCCTCTACATATGTGTGACAGTTGTGTAGTTTGGTCTGTTTGTGGGACTCCTAACAATGGGAGCAGGGACCATTCCTAACACTTTGTCTGGTTCTTGGGAACCTATTCCTCATACTGGATTACCTAGCCCAGGCTTAAGACAAAGGGAGGTCCTTAGTCTTACTGCAGCTTGATATGTTATGCTTTTGTTGATACCCATGGGAGGCCTGAACCCTTCTGCACAGAAACTAAGGAATAGTAAGTAGATCATGGGGTGGAATGGAGATGGGGGGATGGGATGGGAGGAGGGGAAGGAGGGGAGACTGAAGTTGCATTGTAAAATAAGTAAATGGAGTAAATTTTAAAAAGAAAGAAAGAAGAAAAGAAAAAAGAAAAATCCCTCAGAGGTGTATCCAGTCTCTTAGGTTTTAGCTAATTCCATCTGTACTCAGGTAACACTAAGAGTAGCCATAACAAGCATTTTCACTGTTCAGTTTGCTACAGTCAAATAGTCGTTTTAACTTTGAAAGGTAGGTTGAAAAATGTGGAAAGATTACATCTGGTTTTATGGTGTCAGGATGTTCCTCTCAGCTGCTGCTTTTCTCCCCAGGCTTCCGGAGCAGTCATCCTTTTGCAAGCTGGACCTTGGTCCCTGCTAAAGCATGTTGGTGCTGGAGTCCTGACAAAACAGTTAGACCAGAGACTCCAGACACACGGTTAGAACCAGAACCAGAGACCGTTTCTTTGGAAAGGGAAAGCACTCAAGAATATGGACGGACTCATGATCTGAGGAAAAGACGCAGAGAAAGACAGCCTTGGCCATGCGATGAATGAGCCTTTACAGAGCATTTTTTTAATAAAATGTGATGTAGCACCTGCTTCTCCTATGCTTCTCTTGTCTGTGCTCTGTTCACTACACGAAGCTTGGGCAAGGGTAGGCTTCAGTCCTGCTCTGCAAGTGGACTAGCATATACGCTGTTGCTGCATGAAGCCTAGGTCAGGAAGGACTTCCAGTAAAAGGCATGTAAAGTTTGCTTCAGTCGATGGTTTCTGGTCACAATCCCGCCACTATTTTGGATTTTTCCACTCTGAACTAGCTGGATTTACCATCATAAATCTGTGTAAATACATTATAGATGCTTGCATTGCTTAGCAAAGGCTTTAGAGTTCTCTTTTTATGAGAAAAAGTTACATAATGGTAATAATAGCTAATATCCAAATGCTTGCATGCCTATTATACTTAGTAATATGCTTGAAGCCCTTGTGAGAAGTTGATACTCATCAAGGCATTTGCTGAGTAAACATAGAGATTAGCACTTTGCACGTTTCGTTCCGAGATAACTGAGTGTCATTAAGATTTTCTAGCTGAAATGAGAAACCGACCTCAGTGCACCCACAGCTACATCAAACGACGAAACTGCGGGGAACGCGATCCAATTCTGTCGTTTCTTAAATACAGGATATCTGTGTCATTTTCACTTGGTATTCTTCCAGCCTCCCTCCCTTCTTCCCTCCCTCCCTCTGCCCGCTGGCCAGGTGTCCAGGAAATGGCCAGAGCTTAGCAGGCAACAGAGAAAGCTAACTGCTTTGGAGTCCCATTTAAAGCTACATCTCCAGAGGGTACTCAACCCCGTGATCAAATTAGCGGCTCCTGGAGAGTTTCCGGGCAGCTTGTTGTCTCTGTTTGATTTCACTTGGAGCTCAGATCAAATGAGAAAAAAAATCCTATCCCCAGGATGTAAGTGAAAACAGTGGCAATCTACTGGTGACATTGTCACTTCAAAGCCGCTTTCTGAAGATTTCATTTGATGCAAACAGGGAGGGGTCTTGAGAAAAATTTAAAAGGAAGAGTTTGAGAATGAGATGACAGGGAATTGGGGCAGGCACTGGCATATTCTTCCGGGTCTCACGTCCTCTAATAAGTCCACGGAGTTACGTGCTGGAGCAGGGTGTGTCCAGGAAAAGGCTGGGAACTCAATCTGACTAACAATGACGTCCTGCAAACCCCCACAGGAACTAGGCTACTGCCTGGAGTTTAAAGGTCAGCCTTCACCGGCAGATTCCCTGGAACAAAGAAGGTTAGCTAAAAACTCAAAGTGGTTAGGAAATTTAGCCAGTGGGGAACTGATCCCTAAAGTACTTCTCTCATGACCCTATTCATGCCGTCTGCAGGGGTTTATCTGATAAGAGTAGATTATTTCCCACATAATTATAAAAAGAGCAAGACCAGTCCCCCTCATGTTTCTTTTCTCTCTATTTCACACTTTCCCATACCATGAGGCTATCCGTTATGCTGTGGTTTAACCAAGAATTCCTCACAAGGTACCAAAGTGGCAGAGTCACCAAATTTTAGACTTTCAGCCTTGAATAATACTATGAAATCAAAAACTCATTTTTTTTGTAAAGTGCCCAGCTTTTGGTATTTCATTACAGTCACTGAAAATAGACTAAGTCAACATACAAGGGAAGAAGACACTATGATGGAAAAGAAAATTAAACAACCAAGAAAGTCTATCTTCTAAATGGCCTACATATTGGAAAACCAGGAGAATCATCATCACCATTATTATCATCATCATTATCTCTATTATTCCTATTATTATTAAAATTGGCTAATTAAAACTTGTATTATGGTAGGACAGTGGTGGCAGCGGCACATGCCTTTAATCTCAGCACTTGGGATGCAGAGGCAGGTGGATCTCTCTCTGGGAGTTTGAGGCCGGCCTGGTCTACAAGAGCTAGCTTCAGGACAGGCTTCAAAGCTACAGAGAAACCCTGTCTTTTTTTTTTTTTAAGATTTATTTATTTATTTAAGATTTATTTATTTATTATGTGTACAGTAGTCTCCGTATTCTGTCTGCATGTATGCCTGCAGGCCAGAAGAGGGCACCAGACCCCATTACAGATGGTTGTGAGCCACCATGTGGTTGCTGGGAATTGAACTCAGGACCTTTGGAAGAGCAGGCAGTGCTCTTAACTGCTGAGCCATCTCTCCAGCCTGAAACCCTGTCTTGAAAAACAAAAAAAAAAAAAAACCATACCAAAAAAAAAAACCCTCAAATTATGTCTATATTCTTAGTTCCATCTCACAATATATGATGCAGACCTATCATTCCACCTTTCAGAGATCATAGAGACATGTAAATAACATCGTTGTCAACCCCATTCATTCCTGCTTTGTGCTTGACACTCCTCAACCTCAGCCTCTGCTCTGCTACCTGCCCTTCCATTTGTCTCTTCCAGAAGTCATATACACAGAAGCAAAGCATAGCTTTCTTGGGACTCTGGTTCCCAGATGAGCACAGCTCAGCCCTTACGCACCTGCAGATGCCATCTTTCTTTAAGGATGTGCCATTTGTCTTTTCACCATTCTGCTGTTTTCAATTTGAGAGATCATGAGTAAATCTGCTCACAAACATGTATCCCCAGGTCAACAGAGAGTCAAAAGCATGTGTCTAAAACATTCAAATCACCCTCCTCAAAGGAAAGGGACTAATGGAAGCATTGCTCTTTAAAAACACAAAATATTGTTTTTTGTTTTGTTTTTTATGTGTCTGTCAGGGGCACATACACATAGCTGTCAGAGAACAACTGACAAGATTCCTTTTCTACCTTGTGGGTCCTGAATACCAAACTCAGGTCCTCAGAGTTTTCAGCAAGTGCATGTGTCCCCTGAGCCTTCTGGTGCCTTTGTCCACTGAGCCATCTTGCTGACCCAAAATTTTACTTTGGATGTGTCCTTTTTCCCTTTAGCTTCTTTTGAACCTGCTTCTATCCACTCTCACTGGCAAGTTCGTCTGCCCTGTTACTGAGGAATTCCATTGCTCATATTTGGATCCACTTCTTTGCGATTCAATATAAACTGAATTTACTTGTAGCTCTGAGAATTCGCTGGTACTCCAGTACCAGACTGAGAGTGTTGAGACATCTAGTCTTATAAACTGAACAACTGTAGTATTCTTGGCCTTTCTGTAGGAACAGCCAGCCATACCTGAACCACAACCTATTAGCTATTCTAATATGTTATCTTAAAAACAAATATTTTTTTTCTATCAGTTCTGTACCTTTAGAAAATCCTAACTAATACAACTACTGATAGGCACTCTTTCAAAGTGTGTACTTCTTATATATGTGTGTTTGTGCAGATTTGTGTATGTGCTCATACACATATGCAGGCACATGCATTTGGAAGTCAGGGGGCAACCTCAGGTGTTATCCTCAGATATGCTATCCCTCTCTTTTGCAGAAGATCTCCCATTAGTCTGAAATTCACTGATTAGTCTAGATTAGCCAGTCAGAGAGCTCCAGGGATCCTACTGTCTCTGCCTCCTCAGCACTGGGGTTGCAAGCCCACCCTACCATGCTCAAGTTTTTATATGGATGCTCAAGGTAGAACTCAAGTCTTCATGCTTGCAAGGCACACACTTTACTGACAGCTGTCCCCCCAACTCACTGATCGTATACTTTATATTAAACTCTTTCCTCTATTCCGTTCATGATTCTTTGTACTGTATGTCAGATATGATATTTTTCAGTTTCTAAATTTTTTTTTCATTTTGAATATTCCTATATTTTGGCAGGCATTTTCTGCATGTCATGATCAATTTTCTAAAAAATAAATTTAGATCTTGTCGCATAAGAAATAGTTATAATAGCTACCTTAACATATTTGACTGGCAATTTCAAGATTTAAGTAATCATGTACCTTCTGAGCATTTATCAAATTCTCTTGATTCTTAGCATATCACACAATATTAAATTGTATCCAAGACATTTGAATTTGATCTTGTACATTTCTAAGTCTTTTTATAATCTCCTAGAAAATATTGGTTGTTTCAAGGTGACAATCAGTAGGACAATATTCAGGTTGTCTGGACATTTTTATCTGCACAGGTATAATCAAATGCCAGTTCTGTATTTCATGTCTTTTCCTTGCCATGTGGGTAGTGTTCCACTCCAAGGCAGCGTTAGATTGGACTTAGAGTTCAAATATTAGTCACACAGTCTTGAAACGCTCTCTGTGCCCTACTGTGCCGTGTACACATCTCCAGCTCAGAGTGAGTCCAAGAGCTACATCACTGCATACCCCAAATTTAGAGACCTAGCTTCTTCCACCACGTGTCTTCTTCCTTGAGCTCAAATTCCAGATGAGTTTATTTTAGTTCCCATAGCAAAAAGGAACTGTATCAGCTATTTAATCTTCCCACAACTCTGAATTGTTGAATAACTACAGTTAGGTTGAGGTCAAGTGACAAAAAAGAGATAGAAAAACAATGTCAATTGCAGATATTATTCAGACAAGATCTCCTTTTTTTTTTTTGGCTTCCTCTCTTTAAAAAAACAACATTTCTATGCATAGTGTGGATCTTACATGTTGTCCTTCTCAGGCTCATGGACTAAAGAGTTGGCTGTCAACCTGTATGTTGTTGGGAGGCAGTAGAGACATTAGAAGATAGTGTCTAAAGGTGAAAATTAGTTCACTGCAAATGTACCTAAAAAAGATACTAGGACTCCAGAATTTCTCTTTCTGCTTCCTGACTGAGGTTAAAAGAGCAGTCTTCTTCTTCATATATGCCTTGATTTTTTTTATGGGCCACATTTTTTTTTATGAACAACAATAAAAAACGATCATGAACTCAGAATCAGAAATCATGAGCCCAAAACAAACCTTTTGTCCTTGTAAATTGACTTAGCCATTGGTAGTAGGAGTGGGAATCTGACTGAGCAGTTTTTGCCAAGGTTTAATTTCCTGCTTCATTGCCATACGCCTGTGAGTGACTGACTCTGATCAAGGCTGAGGGGGAAAGAGAGGGAAAATAAAAGACAGAAAAGATAAAGAAAATAGGACATTTCTCCAAAGTCATATACATCAGAGGCCCATTTTACCAGCCCATTAGTTAAAATGAGATTTACCATGGAGAGATGTGCCTTCAGCACACGCTGTGCAATTCTGAGATTTGGTTCATCTTGCGTCAAAGATGGGAGATAGAGAAGGAAAACTCCCCAGGTCTGGAACTCATGTTTGCTCTATAAGCATATAGGCTACTATGCTTTGAATCTGACCCTCAACTGCTTGCTATGCTTACTTTCCAAAGATCTCAAAGCACTATTTTTCATATTCCATTCAGAGAATTTTGTGTGATGTTAGAAATGCTGCCAGCCATTTACCTCAGCCAGCCATCAAATGGGAGTTTCATACTTTTTATTAACCATATTAAATAATGATCAAGGAGAATTGCATGAAATATATTTGAATTGATCCAGTATATTGACAGTGTCATTTCAATATTTAATCAATATGAAAATAATTTAAGCATTTAGATTCTTTTCTCATGCCATCTTTGAAATTGTATATATTTCAAAGTGACTAACCACATTCAAGTTCTTGATAGCCATGCATGGCTAGTGCCTGTATTGGAACATATAAATCTGTACTTCATACAGCCTAGTGCAGTTCTTCTCCTTACGTGCATGGTAGTTAACATGGTTTGGCTCAGTAGGTCAGGGGAGTGGGTAAGAGATTCCTGTGTTGTTAATTGGGTATTTGGACCGATTGATAGAGCTCTCGAGCTAAATCTATACTTCCTAAAGTAATTCTGAATTCCAGACAGTAATATAGGTGCATGACATATACTAAATGAAGATTGTGTCTATGATTCAAACCAGTTTTTTTCAACCTATGGGTTGTAACCCATTTAAGGGTCAGGTATCAATATCCTGCATATCAGACATTTATATTGCAATTCATAATGGTGCCAAAATTATAGTTATGAAGTAGCAATGAAATAATTTTATGGTTATGGGTCACCACAACATGACAAACTGTATTAAAGGGTCATAGCATTAAGAAGGTTGAAAACCACTGTTCATATCCAAAAGTCTCAGAATTCTATCAACTCCAAGGACTTCACTATTGCAGAAAATATGCCACTTGGGCACATTTGTATTTTTGTAATACATAGTAATTTTATAAGGGACTAACTGGAGAAATTACTTTCTGAGTACCTCTTCTTAATCTTTGACAGCTGTGTCCTTGAGCTTGGTAGTCACAGAGACATAGGGAAGTAGGAAGAAATAACTTCATCTGATTTTTGAGACCTATGAGGTATTTGAATTCTACTGTGGACACATTTCATAACACAAAGATGAGTCAGTTCTCTCCATTTCTATGTGATAACCATCTAGAATCATTTCAGAGTGTTTCTTGGGGAAATGTACATGTGGATGGTAGTTCAAAATTGAGACCCAAAAGTGAACCACATTGGAATAAGAACTTAGTTTGCCTCTTAATCCTCTCCCTTCTCCCTAATGTTTCTCTTATTCAGGTATGACAATCACTTTGGTAAAATCCACAGTGCAAGAAAATTTTCACCAGGAGATGTGACCACTTCCTAGGGTGTGATAAGTATCCCATACCCAATCTGTAGTGTGGCACCACCCCGTGGGAGGGGTGAGGCTCATACACAGTTGTAGTAATAGGAGCGGCAAGGCTGCGTCCCCATCACCCGGGCCGCCTGGCTAGCTTATGACCCGAAATAACAACACACAAATTCTATTCATTTAAGCACTGCTTGGCCCATTTCTATCTAGCCTCTTCTAGGCTAACTCTTGCACCTGGACTAGCCCATTTCTTATAATCTGTGTAGCATAGCTGGGTGCGCTTACCGGGAAGATTCTAGCCTATGTCCATCCTGGGTCGGAGCTGAATCGCGTCTGCCCGGAAGAGAGCTGCATGGCGGCGTCTCTGCTCCCGAGAGCAGGCTGTCGAGTCTCTGTCTGAGGTGTCTTACCTCACTTCCTCTTCCTCCCAGCATCCTGTTCTGTTTACTCCACCCACCTATGTTCTAAGCTATGAGCCCAAGCAGTTTGTTTATTACTTAACCAATGAAATCAACAGATTGCTATATGACACTCCCACATCACACAGTGAGAGTGCAATATTATTTGTATACATTCCATAGAAGTTCACAAGAAAACCAATCTTCCTTTCTCCAATACTCATGGTATATGTTCATGTTATGTCGTACTGTATTATCCATGGACATTTTCACAGAGGCATGTATTTTACCTCGAGCAGACCCTCCCACAAGCCCCTCATCTTCCCTGTTGTGCTCTCCCTTAGCATTAGTGCCCTTAGTTCCTATAGACAGCCTCACTTATACTTTCATGCCTTATATACATATATGATTTGCGTATCTATTAAAAAGTTCAGCAACACACAGGAGAAATATACATTTGTCTTTCAGAGACTGATCTAATTCTATTGAAGTGATTTTTCTCTAGTTGCATTTATTTTTCTGCAAATGACAAACTCTATTTTTTCCTTATAGCTAATATAAAAAGCTCCATAGAATTTATATACCATATTTTATTTCCGTTCCTCTTTTATTGGACAAGCAAGTTGGTCCCATAAATTAGCTATTGTGAAGAGTGCAGCACCAAACACTGATAGTCAAGTATCTTTTGTGATTGATCAAGGTAAAGACCTTCAGATAAATTCCGAGGAATGAGGTTGCAGCATAGTATGGCAAAGCTAATTTAATTTTAATTATAAAATTAAATGATGGCAGATATAATTTAAGTTTTTGAGAAATCTCTACACTTGCTTTCAGAGTGACTGGACTAGTTTGCATTTCCCTAAGCCATGTGTGAGTATCCTCTTCGTCTATACCTTTCCAGACTTTTTTATTTGTTTTCATAATGGCTGCCATTCTGACTAGGGTGTATGAGATCAGCATCTCTGTAGTGAAGTCAACTTGATCACAGCAAATGATCTTTTTGGTATGTTCTTTATTAGGGTTGAAAATAATTTTTTGAGAAATTATTTATTGTTCTATAATGGTTTTTTTCTCTGTGTGTAAACCATACTGTTATTGAACTCACAGATACTTGTCTATTTTTGCTTCAAGAGTATTGGTATTAAAGACATTACCACCATAGCTGGTTTAAGTTTTACTGCTTTTTTTTTCCTTTCTTCCTTTCTTCCTTCCTTCCTTTCTTTTTTTTTTTCTTTTCCTTTTGTTGATGATAGTGTCGGTGGTAGTGGAGGTGTGTATTTATCTGGTTTGGGTATCAAAATAATACCAGTTTCACTAAAAGATCTTGGTCGCATTCCTTTTTTTTATATTATGGACTAGTGTAAGGAAAATTAACGTGAGAAACATTGTAGTTAGCTCTATAAAGTTGTGATCGACTCAGCACTGAATCTGTGTGGTCTTGGGATGTTTATAGAGAAGTTTTTATTACTGTTGCAACCTCAATGTTTATACTAGATCAGTGTAAAATGTTTCTCAGTCCATGGTTTAACTTTGCTCTGTCATATACATCGATAAATTCATTCATTTGTTGTCATTTTTCAATTCAGTGAAATATAAAAATTTAAAGATTAATCCTAATACTTTTCTAAAATTCAATGTTCTATATTACAATGTTTCCCTCTCTGTCACTAATTTTATTAACATGGATCTTCTATCTCTTTCTTGGGGTTAGATTTGTTGAGAGCTTTTCAATAGTGTTTATTCTTTCAAAGAACTTTTGTTTCTTTTGTTAGTATTCAGGGTTAATATCAAAAGCTATGCATTAATTCTTGCCGTTTTGTTGACTTTGTAATATTTAATACCGTCTTTTACCTCTTTTGCTTGACTGCTGTTTGCGTATGGTTCATTCTTCCCTACCGCCTTATAAATACATGTATTTCTCTTTTGTCTGAGGGATTTGTTCTAGAACTGACTTTGTGGTATGAATTCCTTTAGTCCGCTTTTTGTCATGCAGAGTTTTTCTTTCTCCCTCATTTATGACAAATACCTTTGCTAGGTATATTAGTCTGGATTGGTACTTTTTTCTTTCACAGCTTGAGATAAATCATCCAAGTCCTCCTTGCTTACAAACTTTTGGTTGAGAAATGTGTTGTTATTCCCATATTCCTTTCTTTTATGGGACTTGATTATTTCTTGCTTGCATCTTTCAACATACTTTGTTTGGTCTGTATTTAGTGTTTACAGTATCTAATCTTTGACAATTTGAATGTATCTGAAGCCAACTCAAACACAAGTCTGTGGTCACTCTTGGGAGAGATTTTCTTAACCAGAAAATCAGATGAAGCAGGAAGACCTACCTTAAATGTGGGCTGCATTGTCTTGTGGCAGCCCAGATAAAAGGACATGAAAAAAGAAAACTTTGTTTCACCTGCTTGTCCTCACTTTCAGGGGAAATACCATGTATCCTTTTGCTGATTCATTCCTTTCTGGTTACTATAACCAAATTTATTAGGATTCCAAGGCAAACTGAAGATCATCCCCTTTCCAGGAATCTTTGAGGCCTTCAATGCCGTAGTCAGAAACGCTAAGACCTTCATTTCTGTGAACAATTACTACAAACCATTGTTGGACGAGCTTGAGAACTTCTTTTAAACCAATTTAATAACTCCTCCCTCTTTGCTT
>NW_004949101.1:9852361-9900351 GCF_000317375.1 Microtus ochrogaster | reverse complement strand
AAAAAAAAGAAACCACATGGACACTCCTTTCTTAAATTAAAAAAGATCAGTTTGCATATTGTTCCAGGTCTTTCAAGCAATATTAAAATATTTCCAGGAAAAGTGCAGGATTGTATATAAATATTGCTTTAAAGCAAAATAAAAAGTATTATTATGAAACATATAGCTTTCTATTGATCTAAAACATTAAAACTTTATAGTGAGACAAAAAAAGGAGTTAAGGAAGAAAATGATATGATCAAATATACTGGATAACTTTTTAATTAAAACATCTTTATAGTGAAGATAATACTAATAAGTGTAATAAGTGGACACAGATATTTAAAGGATCCAGGAAACATCAACAGGGAGACAGTGCTGTTGGAAAAGGGCCCACTTGTTCGTGCAGCCGCCCAGCTAGCTTAGCCCCGAAATACTCACGCAGAAACTGTATTAATTAAAACACTGCTTGGCCAGTTAGCTCTAACTTCTTATTAGCTAACTCTTACATCTTAATTTAACCCATTTCTATTAATCTGTATATCACCTTGAGGTCATGGCCTACCAGCAAGTTCCAGCATGTCTATCTCTGGTGATGGATCCATGACATCTCCTCTGACTCCGCCCTTCTTCCTCCCAGCATACAGCCTAGCTTTCCCTGCCTAGTTGTATTTTTCCCTGCCATAGGCTCAAAGCAGTTCCTTATTCATTAACCAATAGAAGCAACACATAGAAAGAAGGACCTCCCACACCACAGTGCAGAAAGGGAAGCAATCCTATATACTTGCTATTGTATGAGCAACTAGAGCTCCAGGCCTCTGAGGAGCCCTCGAGCAGCAGGAGAGCATCCCTCCTTCAGATGGATCTTACCTGCACGAGAAGGCTGAGCAAAGACGCACACATGACCTTTTACCTACCTCACTATATCGCTCACCTGCTTTGTGCATATGTTCAGTCTGGAGTCCATAGCCAGACAGCTCTCAAAAAGGCCCTCCAGAGCTTATAGGGGACAATGAGGGCCACCGTCTTTGCCAGTGTCCTCTTTGTTTCTCAGCACGCATAAAAAGTTAGAAAAGTCTCAGTTCTCAACACAGGTCAGAAAGAAACTGCTAGGAGGAAAGGAGACACAGGACAAGCTTCTAAATGATTCCAGCTTGAAAGTTCTGGAGTGAAATTATCCCTGAGGAATAAGACTGTCTGTCCTGTCTGTCTTGATATATGTGTTGCCAATACAGTAACTAACACAGCTCAAGTTCTTTTATTTTCCCTTTGTCAACCGGCATTTTTACTGTGACTCTTGTTTAAAAGTATCATTTACAATGTTTCCATTCTAAGCCAAGCAAGGAAAAGACCGATCTGTCCCATCTTTTATGTCCTTTATGTTGGTTGAAAGGACTGTCTCTTTCCACCCTACAGTTTCCTCAGCTCGTTCATTAGAAGCCACCAACCCCACTGGTGGCCTATTTAACACCATCACAAAACCTGGAAGGTTTAATTGAAATCACTAGCATTCAAACTGTGCTTAGTAGCTTTAAGGGGGAGAAAAAAACTCTCTATTGAAGGCCTTTATTGAGTGGAACCCCATGAGTCTCAGGGCACAGAGCCCAGGGAACAAGAGCTGAAAGAGCTGAGATGTCCAGTCCTTGGTGGCCACCACTGATGACTTAGACTAATGATGCAGAGTAAAGCGATTGCTAACAGTTTAGGCAAGGAACTGTCAAAATAGGATTAAAATAGTCTCTCCCAATTAATAACAACATGGAATTATATTATGGAACGTCTCCTTTTTTTCAACTAGTAATTATTCAAAGAAACAAAAGGGGCCAGCAAGTGGACTTTTCTGACTGTACAGCTTGACAACACCTCTTGATTAGTACCTTTTGTTTGGAATTAATGTCATTTCCATCCCATACTACACAAAACAGGAAGGCATTTATTGCTATAATTTCTACCCCAGTAAAACTGAAACAAAGGCATAACATTTTATATAATGATTCCTACAGGACTTTAAATGCCCACTTCTGAATTGGTAAAAAAATATCATACATGAAAAAGTAACATGTAATGCTTAAATAAGAATTATGTGTAAAGGGTAGAAAGAGGCATCACTGTCTATAGAGAGTGAACTAGGAACTTCTTTCTGTGTTTACTTTTCTTTTTCTAGTTAATATTTCATGAAAACATATTTTTATAGAAGCAATATACTGGGGCTATACATGTGTATATATATATATACATACATACATAAAATCATGGCTCTGTATTCATGGGTTTTATATCCATGTATTCCACCTACAACAGCTGAAGAAACTGTTTAATTATTTCTGAGCCAGGTAAGGTGACATGTACCTGCAATCCTAGCACTCCGGTGGTAGAGGTAGAAGAATGGTAAGTTTGAGACCAGCATAGGTTACACAGTCAACCTCAAGCTAATCTGGGATGTACAAGGCAACTCTGCTTCACAAATAATGTAAAAGAATTATTTTGCATGCCTGCTGGATGTATACAGGCTTCTCTTGCCATTCCTCACTAGGAAGCTTGGTATGACTATTATGTGGCATATCTTGTACTAGGCATTACAACTCATCCAGTGATGGTTGAAGTATACATGAGAACCTTTATATGATACATACAAATACATCACTGTTTTATATGAAGGATTTTAATAGCCAAGAAGCTAGGTATTTGATTGGAAGGGAATCCAGAACCAATCTCCAACGGATACGAAGGGAGAACTGTATATACAATCCTGAGGAAATATGTATTATACTCAACCAATCATTTCCTGAGCTCAGCATCCAACTTTTTCTAGCTTGCTTAAGTTCCCCTGGTTATCCAGAGTAAATAAACCATTAAGATGGTTTTGAAAAGGTACAAATGCATCCTCAAGACACAAAACTCTGGTTGAATCATCATTAATGAATATTTTCTAGAGGTTGTTAGGAAACACACACACACACACATGCTTTTATACCATCAACAAATATTTATTGAACTCCCATCTATGCATTGTATTATGCTAAGCTTCCAGATAGTAACAAGAATCATTCTACTTCCCTTCTTTATTTACTCTGTAGCATTTAGCATCACCATACACACTATTCATTGTGCTGACACTTTCTAAATAGAAACTTAATTTTATTCACTAGAGCCTAAGTTCTTTAAACAAAGACAGCACCAGATGAAGCTAATACCCCATTTTTATTGTCTTAAATCAGTTTAATGGTGTCTCCCCAGAAATCTGTCTTGGATTCACAATTACATAAAACCTCAGGATGTTTTCTTACGAAAGTGAGGCCTTTACCCAGGTGATGAAATTGAAAGGCAACGATGAGTTAAGGCACCCACTCTGACAGGTGTCCTTGTAAAAGATGGTCTCTGGGATGCAGGCAGTCAGCTCAGTTATGGAAAACATGAAGACCAGAATTTGAGTGCAAATCCCATGTTTTTCAAGTGGTAGCATGCCCTTGTAATCACAGTATTGGGGAGGTAGGACAGCAGAGTCCTGGAACTCACCCTAGCCTACTTGGCAAGTTCCACTCTACTGAGATACCCTGTCAAAAAAGACATATGGCACCTGCTCTGCTTTTATTCCTGGTTCTATGACAAAACATCTTGAAAACAAAATGTGATGGAGGAAAGACAAGGTTCATTCTAATTCACAATTCAGGTTATAGTCTACCATGGTAGAAGTGGCAGGAATTTAGCACAGTCATATCATAACCACAGCCAAGAACAATGAGAAGTGAGTATGCGTGTCTGAATCCTTAGCTCACTTTTTTCATTCTGATACACTCTAAGACTGAACCTAGGGAATGATGCTCTCCACATTGGAATAGATCTTCCATTACACACCAATGAACATCAACAAGGCAATCCATTAGAGACACACCCAAAGGCCAACCTGCTTGAGACAATGCCTCATTGAGACTGTCTTCCCAGGTGATTCTAGATTGAGTCAAGCTCACAATGAAATCACAGCACCTGAGAAATAACATCTGAGGCTGTCATCTGAACTACACTCACATGTACACACATATGCATATGTGGTGTATATATGCAAAAATGCACACATGTATGCACACAGAAAATCAGGGAAACATTTGAACCTATGTAGTTGGGTGTTGTGGGAACTCCTTCAGTCAATAGCCTTTAAGATTCTGGCCCACTTTGAACATCATCTCATGTACTGTAAGTGCAGATCAAAAGCGTGCATGGCCCTCTTTTCTGCTGGCTTCAGTTCCAGTTTCCAGTTCACACAGAGGACTGTGGATTGCCACCCTTACTATGAGTTTATCCCAAAATAAATAAACATTTGTCACACTCCATTCCAGGCTACCGTGGAACTCTTTGGTATAACTATAAATTGTCACCCAATATGGGGTGGTATCTTAAAGGCTTTTGGCTGAAGGAGTTCCCACAACAAACCTAGGCTCAGACGTGTACAAAAGAAAGCTGAAGCTAAAACAGGGAGGGAGAACACTGTGTCCATGAAGACTTAGCAGGATAAATTTACAGAAAAAGGAAACCCAGGAAACTTGCAAAACACTTGAAGCCAAGCTGAGTCCAGGAGAAATTCCTCTGCTAGCTTCAGAAGGAACGTGATCCCGGTTAGACCTTGATTTCAAACTTTAAACATTCAAATCTAGGAAGTGACACATTTTTATAGATCTAAGGCATGTAGTTTATATCACTCTTCTCCTGCAGTCCTATGAAATGAAGTCACCAACTATATGAGATCATGTATTCATCAGGAGCTATTGCTAAGTGGAAAGCGCACATTTGCTGGGAACTTAGAAATTCATAAGCAGTCTTAATGGGAGTTGGTGGATATAAAAGCATCCAGGTGCTTCCTAATCCCTGGTGTATTGGTCAGCTTTGCATCACTGTAGCAAAATACCTGAAATAAACAATGTAAAAATGAAAAGATTTATGTTGATGCACAGTCCATGACTTCTTGGTCCCATTGTTTGCACATCACAGTGGAAGCATGTGATGAGACAAAATTACTTATATCACTAGCCAGGGAAAAAATAAAAGAAGAAAGGGGCCAGAGTTTTATTACCATTCTTGAGGGCATGTTTCCTTAAATGTCCTTAATCATCCTGCTAGACCTAACTCTTAAAGATACCACATACCTTCTGGTAGTGCCATACTGGAGACCAAGCTCTTAACACATGAGCTTTGGGAGAAATTTGACGTCCAAACTGTAGCAGGTAGTATAACTGCTATAGTTTTTTACAGGTCTGCAATAGCATTTAGCTCTAGTTGCACACAGCAGTTAACTTCATGAAAAACACACATGTTACTAGATCATCCTTAGGGTTTTCTATTTTCCAACTGCCAGTTGGTAATTCCTAGCATTATCTCACAATTTTTTTTTGTGGATAAAAAAATCTGCTTCTTGGAGAATTCAGCCCAAGGCAAGTTTTTGGAACACAGTATGCACTCCAGAGTTGAAAACAGTGCCTTCCTGGTGGGTGATAAATGCATGCAGTACTTCTTGGTGAAAGAATTAGGTAAGTAGAACATTCGTCATTTGTCCACCAAGATCTGACAAGATGGGAATGAACTGCACGACTTAAGAGCGCAGTGGATGACTGCTTGAGTGTGGCTGTGAGAGAAAGGCCAGAGGAGAGTCTGAAAGACGTGTAAATTGATGAGTAAAGACCTTGAGCATTGACAGGGTCCTTGCGGAAAGGCAAGAGAGTACAGGGGGCATCAGAAGACTTACCGAAGATTGCTGGCCTCCCATTAGAGGGCATGCATCCCTCACTAACTATTGATGAAATCAACTTTTTCAACCACCCTAAATAATGATACTCTGAAATAGAAGAAACCAACCCTAAATCAAGGTGATACTTGTGCAAAATGCAGAGCACTCGCTGGTTCTAAGTTCGGCAGTGACTCACAGGCTGAAGCAAATACAGAACCTAGGGACTATTTTTAGAGAGAACTTGATTTGATTTTATTTAATTCAAATCAATGTACACTCATCAGATATACATAATTTGCTCAGTACTGAGACTTATGAACTCAGGTATAAAATGAAAAGAATCCTACTTATCATAGTATAAGGGACACACAGAAGAAAATCCATTGAGATGATGCAAAATAAGTTAAAGTACTTCATTTTTGTTCCTTCTATTAATTCCTATCTCTGTTACTGTTGTTTTCTTACTAAAGCCAACTGCTACATGGTGAGGTACTCTGCTTAGAGTTTTCATAGATTTTCTTGTTTAATCATGATAGCTATCCTGAGATTTTGAAAAAAGAAAATAAATTTTACAAACCAAGAGACTTGAGTTGAAAATAACAGAGTTTAGATCCAAATTCTGTGCTTTCCAATTTCAATACAATGTTCATTTGCAAAAATGTCAGGCCTGATATGTGATCTGAGCGTTTTCTTGGTCTTTTTGTTGTTTTCGCTCTTAACTGAGAGTCAGAGTCAGACTTTGCAAGCTGTGAATTATTTTATCCACTAGACAGCAGAGGAGATGTCAGAGCTCTGCAGTTCAGTACACATTAAGAAAGCCAAAATATGGAAGAAAATATTTTCTCAAAACTGCCCGTATGTCTATTCTAGGTTAGGATACACAATGAATTTCCCCACTGATTGTTCCAGGTTTGTGCCTCTTCCACTCGGATGGATTTATATAACTCCCTTTGTCAGTACCTGGGGTGTACTGAGTGTAGCCTGATTTCTGTGACTGGGAAGTAAAGAGAAGTATGGGTTTGTTTGTTTGTTTGTTTGTTTGTTTGTTTGTCTTGGCACTGTTCCTGACCTCAAAGACAAAAGGTTTGGCTACACTGAAGCTGCACACTGATGGTAGCCATGCAGAGCCCCAAACAGTTAGGAAACTATCAAGGTGTGAGACAATGGTCTGTATTCTGTCAATTATATTTTAAATAGACACTGATTGGCCAGTAGCCAGGCAGAAAGTATAGGTGGGACTACCAGATAGGAGGTAGAGGCGGGGCAACCCCAACCTGCTGGGCCCAGATAGGAAAGTCCTCTCAGCTTCAACTGGCAAACGAGTGAGAGACTGCTACTTAAGACAGCACCGGCTCCCCACCATTTGATTCAGCAGGTAAAGCAACCAGCCTATTGCCTAACAGTTCCTGTTCAATGATGAAGTTTGTTAAAAAATAAACCTGATTTTGATTGGCTCCCATCACTATTAAAAGGAAATCAATATGAAGCATGATTAATAAAAACTCAGGAAGAGAAAATTGGGGTTCAACATGAAGGTCAGAAAAGTAAAACAGCCAGTCACTGGCTCTTATCTCTACCTCAAAATGGCAATCCTGCCTCTGGGAATCTCAGAATGAGATTGTGTCTGAGAGTTATCTTCTCCTGTTTTATAATCCTCTCTAGTTCTGGGGTTAAAAGCGTGTACCACTAGCACTTGGTTTCTATGATGAGCTAGTATGGCTTCTGGGATTAAAGGTGTGTGTCATTGTTGCCTAGTCTGTAAAGCTGTCCAGTGTGACTGTTTTACTTTCCTGAACTCCAGGCAAGCTTTATTTATTAAAATACAAATGAAATGCCACTACATCATTAAGCAGACATGATATAAACTAAAGATTCTTCACATGAAGTAAACTCACCTGACGTGAACAAATTACCCTTCCATGAATGATTTTCTCCCCCAAAACATTAATAAAGAGATGAAGGACTTACTGCATTGTATCTTTTCCCTGGTCACAGCACAGATGTCCTAGAAGTCTATATTCAATCAGAACTAAAATGGACTTTGAAACCTTTCAACTTAGCCTCCAGGGTACATACTGCTCCTTAAAGATTCTGATTTTTAACAGATTTTGATCAATTCTCAAATAGACAGGGGGTGATATCTCAGGTCAAAAATAAAATCTATTCTTCAGCTCTGTAGAAAGGGTTCATGGCCTAGTCACAGACACAACTTGTTGGGGTCCATTCTTTTATCCTCTGGTTTAGGAAGGATTTATGTCAAGCTTTAAGTTGATTCATCTCAGAGATTAATAACATAAGAACATAGTGCGTTGGAGCGATGACCCAAATGTAATGACAGGTACATTCCAGACTGAGAGAATGCCATATCTGTGCCCATCCACAGACTGTCACTTTGACCCCTCCATACTGCCTTATGCAGCAATATACATTACCTTCACTTTTATCTAATAAAAATATATTAGCCACATTCTAATTTTCTATCATGAGGTTCCTGTTCTCCGGGCAGTCCTCTAATTTCAGCACTTATGATCACTGGACTGATGTCAACACAGAATTTGGCCAGCTTGAGATACAGAGTGAAATCTTGTCTCCAAAAACTTGTTTTTTAATTAGTTTGATTATACCTATGGATAACAGAGAAAACTGAGTATATGCATATAGATAGTGAGAGCATTAGTAAAAAACAAACAAGATTATAAAACAAGATAGTAACAATTCTATTCTGTTTCATTTGTTCTCACGTCTACCCTTTCTCCCTGATTGAAGAGGCTGAAATAATTAACTTTCCAGAGTGAGCTCCTCTTCAATTCTCTCACTTGTATCCCTGTGACTCTCATCCAGGCCTCTTGACTTCATGACTTGTCCTTCTGTGCTTCTGGCCAAGTGACCCTCTTGGTTTGCTTTCTCTTTTTATAGCTCTTATCTGCAAAGGGTCTTGTTTATCAGGAAAGATGGTGGGCATGTCACGTCCTGTTCACCATGGTAGAAGAGGAATCTTCGTAACTAATTTGGGGTAATCTGAAAAGAAAGTCTAGAAATTTTTTAATTTGTTTGGGGAGAACCTCTGGAGAGATCTGCAGGGAAGTAAATAAGGGAAGCAAGTAAGGGAAATCAGCCAATTAAAGTTGGGTTAGAGCTGTAACTCTTGAGCAACAGGGGCTTTGTCTCACTCGGGAATTTCATGCAAATAGCTGTCCAGCATTAGAGAGGAAGCCAGGAGCAACTGCAGGAGGATAAAGAAGGTTCCAGGAATGTATATGGCATGTAAGTTAGGTCAGTTTTCAAGGAGATGGACAGGTTGTAAACAGCATATACCAGGGTGTTTCTCAGAACTATTTCTTTAAGAATTAGACCAGCTTAAAGAGCTATGATTACACATATTTGATAAGTGAAGAAAGTAGCATTCAGTCTGGGTCCTTATGATGCTCTGATTTAGCATCATGGGGGAAGATAGCACACAGGATCAAAGAGTCTAGGAAATGACTTTCCCCATGGAATGAAGATGAGGTGGTATTTTAGTTACTGTTCTATTTCTGTGATTAGAGACCACAACAAGGTAGCTTTTAGAAGAAAGCATTTAACTTGAGACTTGCTTAAAGTTTCAGAGGATATTCCATGATCATCATGGTAAGGAGTATGGCAGCAAGTAGACAGGAATGGTCCTGTAACAGTAGCTGAGAGCTCACATATTATCTACAAGATGAAAGCAGAGAGAAAGACTTGGCTTGGCATGGGTTTTTAAAGCCAACCTTATTGGTTAATTAAGAAGCTTCTTTGGAACCTATGACAGTATGAAATAGGACAAGGGCAGAAATTCCAAGCAGAGATAGTGGAGGAAAGAGGGCGGAATCAAAGAGATGCCGTGTAGCTGCCAAAGGAGACTTTACCCAGTAAGTCACAGCCTTGTGGCAAAACACAGAATAGGAATGGGTTAATTTAAGATGTAAGAGTTAGCTAGAAAGAAGCCTAAGGTAACAGGCCAAGCAGTGTTTTAATTAATAAAGTTTCTGTGTGATTATTTTGGGTCTGGATGGCCTGGAATAAACAAGGGGTCTCTGTCTACAACCAGCCACTAGGGAACTGCAAAATTAAGAGCATGATAAAATGTCACTATTTATTAGAAAGGGTAAAAGTTTTAAATGACAATAATATTAAATACTGAGGGCTTGTGGAAAAATTGGCTTTTCTATATACTGCCTGTACAAATGTAAATGAGGTCACTACTCTGAACAATTGTTTAACAGCTTCTTTAAAAGACAAACATATACTTTCCACACAACATGGAAATTGCTGCCCTTGATATTTATCCCAGATAAATGAACCTAGGTATACACACACACACACACACACACACACACACACACACACAAATCCATATAAATCTTCATAGCAACTTTATTCATTATATACAAATCTTAGGAATAAAATGTCCCTCGACCAAACATGATGTAGTATATACCTATAACCCTAGCAGTTGGAAATCAGAGGCAGGTTGAGGCCATCCTTGGCTCAACAAATGAAAAAGAAATCCCTTACTCAACATAAAAATGATTAAAAAGCAGTGTGTCATGTTGTACTGTCCTCCTTAGTAACACAAGGGGAATAAACTTCTGTTGGAAACAACTTGGATGATTCTCAAGATTATACAAAGATAAAAATATAAAGCCAATCTGATATAATTATATAGTGTATGATTTTTGCTTATGTAACATTTTCAAAAAGTCAAAAATTATGGCGTGGGAGACAGCTCAGTGATGACAATAGATATATGAGTTATAGAATGGAGGAGCCTGAAGGTGACTATTAGCAGACACCTTTCAGAGGGTGATCATCAGAAGAATCTTTGTGGTGAAATACTAATGTATGCTTTCTGGTTTCAGTATTATGATAGTTATGTGACCTATAAGCACTCAGGCTGTCATTTTAATATAACCATGTAGTCTTGGTAGAGGGCAAATGGGCCCTTTCTGTCCTATCTCTACCATTCACACAAATGTGGAATTGTTTCAAAATAGAAAGACCTTTTTGAAAAGAAGAAAGTTAAATGCCTCCGGCTTCACACAGCTGGATTTCTGAGTACATGGTAGTAGTTAGATACATTTTCTACTCTAGTAATTGATTACAAAGGTTTACAAAATACATGTGAGAGCTAGTTAATGACTCTTTAGAATAACCTGTGTAAGTAGGAGTTAGGACCAGAAGGACCTTTACTGGCCCTTCCTGTCACTAAACCCTAGCTTCACAAAACTTACCAATGGCCTCCAATCTAGCAGGGTAAATAAGGATCTTGTTTAAATGAACAAATTATTGTTCAAGGGTAGCTCCAGTTTTTTTCAATGTACCTGGGTTCCTGAAATAAGTTTCAAACCAGTGAAATGTTTATGCAATAGCCCTATGTGAAGTACAGTTATTGGCACTTCTGTGTTTTTCAGTTCAGTGATGGGGAATGAATTACTAAAGACATTTATTTGAAAAGATTCCATTTTGAGGATAACTGGGAAATGTGTCTGTTCTAGATTCCGATAAACTTTCCCTTTGAGATCTGACTAGTGGGTGACAGAAGGGAATGTGCAGATAATATCTGAAAGAGAAACCACGGCTAAAGTATGGTTCCTTATCCGGCCCAGGGAACAGTGGTTATGAGCGTGCAGGTGAAGTCTCTGTCAGCTACTGGACTCCATGTATAACTCACAGAAATGAAAGACTTTCAGAGGATTGATATTTTCCTGAGAATTATTGCCAGCCAGCAGAGAAGATTCCTTCCCTTAAAGGAAATATAAATCAGGACCATGCATAAAGCTCTTGAACTGTGAATAATTTCTAACGCATTGAGTAGTTTTACAAAGGACTGTGTATTTCAGAGTGTTGTGTTACAAATGGATGTTGGCGAAACAGGATAGATGGTTTTGGGGACTTTTCTATTGTATTCTAAAGTAAGACACATATTTTGAACCCACTATAACTCTCCTCCCTTTTTTCGGCATTTGCTTTACGGGAATAAAGAATAACAGGAAACTGTGCTCAAGGTATGTGCTCGAATGGCAGAAACGTGCATCGGGGAGATAAGCTATGAGGTAAATTTTAGTCAAGAAATCAAAACATCTTTGATGAGTCGTTTCCGCCCCCTTCTCAAGCATTCCTGCTATAAATAAACGCATTCATATATAACTCCTGAAAATGAGAACCACAATGTCAGCTTTACAACATCACTGTCATTTTCAGATTGCCTGTGAGGTATAAAGTAATCTGAGGCTTCCCTTTCATTGTCTGTGCTCTTTTTTTTTTTAAATATTTAACCATAATACATTCCATCTACTATCCAAAATTTAATTTTGGACACTGGCCATGTTGAAATATTGCTGTGCTTGATATATATTTAATGAGTGTCATAGTTTCTTCATTTGACAAGGCTAGATCCTTGACTTTGCATTTTTTCCTTATCTTCTTTCTTGGTAAATGCAAGCAATCAAAAGGGAAGAGCACAGCCATAGAAAAACTAAGACTAAACTTTCCTCAGCATCAGGTCAAATAGATGACCACAACTACATTAGAAATGACCTTGCACACAACAAAGAAAAACTATCCTGTAGAAATCACTTTTTCCATTGCTTACCAGGCACAGTAAATATATTTTCTAAAAAGGAAAAGGAAAAAATCAGTATTATTTCTGCTTTCTGTTGCTGTACTTTAACTGGATCAGGGGCAAAAAGAAGTTGGATATGTAGGACTATTGGTTTCATCAATTTGGATGTATTTATTTTATTACTGTGAGACATTTCCTAAATTTTAATAAAAAATGGCAGTCAATAGAATGGGTGTGATTTCACAGTTGTGATTCCAATTGTGAAAGTATAATAGTCATGATCACTGGAATTACTATTTTGACTATTATATGTTTAAATGTTGCTTTATAAAAGCATCCTTACCTTCTCCAAATTCAAGCCCTGCTTCCCTCAGGCAGAGGTCATTCTTATGTAGGGAGAACGACCTTGATGAAGAAATATTCAAGACATTTTCCAAGCACATATAGAATGCCATGTGTGGGTGGATTCCTAGTGAATTATTGCTTCAGATAAAAAAAAATGATGTTGATAGTTCAGTTTGTTTCTGTCTAATAGCTTTGGGGAACATATGATACCTTGTGACTATATTTTTAGTCAGTTAAGCATGTGTATTTCAAACCATACCTTGTAACATATTATCCGCTTAAAATACAATTTCAAACAACATTTTTATAGGTACCAGAAGGAAAAATTATTAAGCTTCTAACTAGGGACAAAAGTGAAAGAAAGGGAGATTTATGTACATGAATTTTAAGTAGAAATGGGTGTTTTTGGAAAATGTCACAGAGAAGTTTTAGGACTCAATTTTGAAGCTTTATGATTTCAAGCCATCAGATTTTATAGTTTATTTTGACTACTTACAAGTATTTTCCTTTTTTTATAAGATCACAAGATCCACCACCACAATAAAACCTGAGGATCTAGAGTAGACTCTTCTGTGTTCAAAGGAGCCTGAAGCCTTCCATGGAGCCTGAAAAATCTATAAGTCTTTCCAGAGAAATACTGCGTACTGAGGCTCTTAATTTTTTCTTAAAATATTTTATTTTATGTGTATGAGTGTATGTGTATGTGTGCACCATATGCATGCCTAGTATCTTCCTAGATCAGAAGAGGTTATTGGATCCCTGGCACTAAGTTACAGATGGTGTGAGCTACTATATGGGTGTTGGGAATTAAACCAAGTCTTTTGCTAAGGCAGGTGCCTTCAACCCCTGTGTCAACTCTATAACTCTTGCTGAGGCTACTCAAAGGAGTTGTTCATGCTCTCCTTTCTCCGTACTTCATCCATGATTACTGGACAATTTTATTCAGCAACATGAAGGAAAATTGGAGTCTCTGGTTCTGTGACACAGAGCTTAGTTTAAACTGACTCTTTGGTGTTAAACCTTAGTTATAGCTTCATCATATCTTCGACTGGGTTTTGCTAGCCTTCTTGTTCTTAACTGTAAGACATCCATGCAAGGTCTGTCTTCTAGAGGTTATGTGAGGACAGTGTTCATTATGTGAAACTGAACCCAAATCAGCATTTTATACCATAGTCTTTTATTATACTATAAGAGCACTCTTAATATTCAAAGGCATTTTATAATGTAAGCTTATTTTTTAAGTATCTCTGGAACTTCTTTACTAAGTTTAACATTAAACCATATGTCAAAAATTCTTTTACATTTTTTCTATAGAATTCAATGTTCTAACTTAAGAATATTACTTTTTGATGAAGAAATTGAGAAGCATAATATTGACTGTGACTCACTTAATGGATATAGTTCATTAGCTGCTTAATAATGCCAATAACTCTTTGTATATAAGGGTCTCCTTTTAAAGGAAAATCAATTGAGTGTCTTGTACACAATAGTGGTATAATTTAGTATTTATTGATTGATAAAATAAATATGACAAGATATTATGTAACTCATTCAAGAAAATAATTGAAGTATTATTGATCACAGCAGCATATTTTGAGTCCTAATATGCAGGTAGGATTATTCATTAAATGACCTAGTAACACAATACATAAAAACTCTTAGCAACAACGCATAAACTATACAGTTATTTGAATGAATAAAGTCAAATCTTTATAATAAACATCTATTTATCTTTTTCTTTTTTCCTTTCTCATTAATCAAGACAGGGTTTCAATGTATAATAGCCCTGGTTGTCTTGGAGCTTGCCTTGTAGACTAGGCTGACTTTGAACTCACAGAAATCTGCCTGCCTCTGCCTCCCTCCCAAGTGTTTGCATCAAAGGTATGTGCTGCCACTCCCAGCTTATTTATCTATTTCTAACAAACATCTATTTTTTTTCCCAAATAGGCTTTGCTTGCTGGTAACAGGCTGTGACTCCTTTAAGAGAGGTCTTCTTGATTCAGCAGTAGCAAAAAAGAAAGCCATGCAGTTTTGAAGTAGTGGCTTCCTGGGCCATGCTGCCCAGTACAAACTATGACAAGGTCTGGCTATGGAACATTTAAATGGGGTTTGTGAACAGAGTGCTATAACTTGCTTAATGGCAACAAAGACTTAATACGACCCAACCCTGGATCTGGGGGATAATGTAGGTGTGTCTTCTATCTATTTGTTGTTTTTATTGGTTAATTAATAAAGAAAACTGCTTGGTCTGACAGGTCAAAACATAGGTAGGCAGGGAAGACAGAACAGAATGCTGGGAGAAGGAAGTTGTGTCAGGCAGACAACATGGAGCCAGCTGCCAGGTCAGACATGTTGAATCTTTCCCAGTAAGCCACCACCTCATGGTGCTACACAGATTACTAAATATGGGTTAAAGCAAGATGTGAGAGTTAGCCAATAAGAGGCTAGAACTAATGGGTCAGACAGTGATTAAATGAATACAGTTTGTGTGTAATTATTTCGGGTGTAAAGCTAGCCGGGTGGCGGGATGCAGCCTGCCACTCCTTCTACAATTGGCGCTCCAACGTGATGGACTAAATCCACTTAAAAACCTAAGAGGGCTTTAAAAAAAGGGAGAGAGAGTTTAACACAGCTTTTTGCTGTTTGCTAGGACATGCCATAGGGAGATTTCCTGTTTCAGCAATAGTTTTTATGACATGAGATACCTTTGTTCCTGGTAGTACAAATCTACTTCAAGAGGATGATGGGCATCAAAGAGGCTCCTCATGAGGTTGGTTAGTCATTTCGGCAAGAAACTGCTCTTGCCTGGACTGCTTGATGGTATGCTGTGTGAACTGGACATGCAGGACCCACAGAGAAATGACTACTAAACTTGCCTAAAGGTGAGACCATCCTTCTGGTTTCCTGCTTCATAGAAGAGTCTGCAAGACATTCAACAGGACACAGAAGAAAGTGACTGAAAAAGTACCAGTATAGGTGAAACTATCTTTGAAATTTCCTGCTTCATAAAAAGTCTCTGCCAGACACTATGGGCCTGTAGGCTACAAATTGGATAACCCAATGTTACAGAAAAACTTTGGGTGGCTGTCCAGGCAATGAGATGTCTCTGTCAATTCTAGAGTTTTGGAAGTTGCTTACAATGCACTTCCTATTTACTTAAGTAATATTATATCTTTCTGGGGTTTTAGATGGAGTTGAAAAATAGATAGTTTTCCTTAGTTATGATAAAAGATAAAGAAGATATAAATATTGTAACTGTAATTCTTGCTTGATACATGTTTTGTTAAATGTAATTTTACTATGTTAAAGTTAATACCTTCCTTTTTATTTAAACAGAAAAGGCGAAATGGTGTGGGAAGTCCTTCTGTATATGTGTTGCTTTTATTGGTTAATGAATAAAAAAGCTGTTTCATCCAGTGGCTTAGCAGAATAGAGCTAGGCAGGGAAAATGAATGCTGGGAGGAAAAAGGTGGAGTCAGGGGAAGCCATGTAGCCCCGCTGGAGACAGACACTGGGGATGGAAACTTGCTAGTAAGCTGCAGCCATATGGTGATACACATATTAACAGAGATGGGTTACATTAAGATATAAGAGTTAGCCAGAAATACACTTGAGCTATTGGTCAAAAAGAATTGCAAATAATATGGTTTCTGAGTGATTATTTCAGGGCTAAGCAGTCAGGAACAAACAACCTCCTACAACATCTATTTGTCGCCTTCTATCTGTATCTGTAAGTATAAGTATTAGGCACACGTGGATACAGAGAGAGAAAAGGCTTCCCAAGTCTCTGAAGCAAAATCTTTGATAGAATGTGTCATAGGCAGAACAGCTGGCTTCATGGGAGCTTCTTCCCACAGCAACGAGGCTGCTGCAATTGTCTCACACGGCCTTCAAGCAACCAAAGCATTATACAAAACTGCTGCTGCTTTGGGGTTTTTGAAGCAGTTATTAATGTTTGGGTGACTATTCTGCTTCCCTCTTGTAAGCCAATTTTGATTTCTCGCAGAAGTTATGGTCTATAAAATTTTGGTGAAAATCTAATTAGTGAACATAAACCCAGTGATCTGAGGGGAATATTGTCTAGCATTGTCTTCTTAGGTTAAAGCGTTTTCATCAGCTGATCAACCAAGAATAAAACCTCTGCGTTCTATGTGTTTCTTGTTTACTATGTACTGTTGATCCAGTGGCACAACCCTTGTGGGCTACAGTACTGTAACTCACATGCTTAAAGTTTATCCCCAAAACATATGTTCTCCAAGAGGCGTATTAGAGTCTTCTTACACCTAGGAACACTACAAATCCCTTCAACCTCACACTTGGCATGCATCTTAAACAGAGAAATCACAAACAAAAATGTCAAAAACAAAGCACTCACCAGACCGCGGAAAGGGTGTGTTTGCAATAGCAAAGCTGAGGCATGAAGACGAAACAGAGCTTCTCTCAAGCCCATTGAATAAGTGTCTGATTTGAATATCTTGCTGCTCTGGGCACACCCACAAATGACTGAGAAAGTGCTGTGAGTGCTAATTTGATGTCACAGACTAATTTTGTTGGCTGGTAAATTCTCAAAACTGGAATCTGCAAGTATTGAAGATAAACTTAAATACACAATGTACATACACACTCACATGGATGGTATACACACACACACACACCATGTGTTATATATAAATCAATCTATATATATGCATATATTTACTAGATGTTTAAGTACATATAATATATAGGCAATCTTTTATAATGGTTCTGACTTACTATATCTTAACCTTAGAACTATGCAAGAGTAATATGTGTTCAATAAAAACATCTTCTTGACCTTTGGTCTTTTCATGTACCACTTCCTCTTGTAATGGTGTGAAAGGACCGCTTCTAATCAGCCATGTGATTATGAAAGGAGATCATCAGTATTCTGAAGTATTTGTATTAGATATTTAGCATGTACTTTTAAAATTGCCTGGTTTTAGACAACTTTGCTCAACTGAAGACTAATAATTTCTAAGCAGCCTAGGCAAAATAACAAATATAGAGATGTACAGGGTCTTAATTAGGAGACTCTTAAAAAGCAGAGCCTAAAGTGGACGTTGGACACACATAGTTTACAAGGGCTCTCAGAAACAGGAGAAAAAGGCAATAGAGAATGTAATGGAAATGGGGGCAGGGGCTCAGTCCTATTGTCCGTTATAATTTTGGCCAGAGCTATGTGAAAGTGGAGCCTGCTGCCTAAGACTCAGCAGAATCAAGATCTACCACCTTTTTTTCTCATCAGCTGAGAGTTTTACCAGGGGATGGAGGTAACTTCATACTCCCAAGGTAGGCTAGAAACAGTCCTGCAAAAAAAAAGTTCAAAGACAAAATAACAGACTCCATAAGTTGTTTGTTTGATTGGGATGCACAGGGGAGGGGAGGGGAGTTTAGTTTTGTTTTGTTTAGTGAGAGAAGCACAAAGTTCAGTAGGGAAGGATGGGGAAATATTTGGTAGGAGTTGGGGGAGAGGAAAGAATATGATCAAATATAGTTTATGGAAATATAAGAAAAATAAATAGGCCCAAATGATCTTGTACAATGAGGTGCTTCATAGGTGGATAGGAGATATTTGAGGAATGACTCAGATATATAAAATATCAATAATGATAAATGACATTAGTATACTAAACAACAAAAGCCCACTTCCCATATGTCAAGACAAGAGTCACAAGATATTAGTAAATAACAATTGAGTTCAAAATATTAAGAACTGGTATTCCCAGAGCCTATGCTCCATTTTCAGGCATTTTATGAACCAATTTAACACTTCTTAAAAATTACATGATAGGAACTTAACACTAAATATATTGGACTTGAGATGTTGCCTACTGTCGAACTATATACGTACTTAGTATTCCCACACCACTAAGATCAATCCCTGCATCAAAGATGCTGCAAAGTTGTCACAACTGATCATGTTGTAATTGCATTGCTTTATCCATTCTCTGTATGTTGTTGGCCTTACTCATGACTTTGGCCACTGTATAGAAGAAGTACTGATGGTGGCTCGGTGCTGCTATTTCTGCTGAACCCAAACTTCAGTGTTGCCATTCTGACAGCTCCAAACCAGCCACAGTAGCCAACAGGAGTATTTACACTATAGAAACCAGTGCTGTTACACATCAAGTTTCTTTGACAGCAGGTTGTTAAATATTTACCAACACACCAGCAATCATTTTCCCTTCTGCTAAATTCTCCTGTGCTCTGCTTCTACCCCTTGCTCCAATTATGACAGGTTTTTTTTAATGTTCATTGTTTCAGGGAACATGAGACAGGATAAAAGGAGCCAGTTTTCCAGGCTTGAGTTTTAAAGGGTTAGGCATAGAAGAGAAACATGAGCCTAGGACACAAGAAATAAAATAATTTGGGGAGAAAAATGTGTAAGACCCGAATACACCAGCTCATGCACACTTTGGACAAGGCAAGCGAATTAGGAGAACATGGGAGAATTGAGCACTTTCCTAAGATAAGAAAACAGTAAGACTTGGGGTTTAAATTCTTGGGGCAGAGTGATTGGAAATTGAGGTCATGTTCAAAGGAAAGAAGTGAGGAAAGGTTCAGGCCTCCTTTGGTGAAGCTGCTGGTGATCAAGAAGGCCTGAGATAGCAGTGAAAATGATTATCCCTAGATAGTTGGCCTGGATCAAGACAAGAGTCAAGAACTCAAGTGTCTCTCCAAGCAGTCCATTACGGAGGTGACATGACAACACACATATCCATTGTGTTAAGGTGATGCATAAAGGGTACTGTAAATATAATCTTATGTATCAGAAATAGGCACCAATGACCAAGAACCAGCTTGAATGCCGACTCCCATATGGCAATGTCAAAAAGCACTCTGTATCCCTGACCCTATGATATGCAAGCCAAGAAACAGTGAAAGTCTCCAAGATTAACATATAATGTAAACAAACATATGAACTAACAAATCAAATGTATGCCTTGTTGTGGTACAGTGTCTCATCATAGATGTTAACCAGAATTGCTGAAAATAAAGATAGATAAGTTTTGTATACACCTGTGTGTGAATTGGATTAGTCCCTGAAACACCATCACTGGAATCAGGATTTTAAAAATAGAGGAATTTTAAGTGTTTTTCTCAGATTCATTATTCTATTTGCTGCTTCAACCACAATGTGTATATTGGCTACTTCTGAGGATTAGAAGTATTCATATTACATAATAGAATATGATGGTAATAGGATATATTGATTGAGCTAATTGTTATGAAAGGGGTATCCTAAATTTCCCAAAGATATTAAGAGACAAACTTGCAGAAATGTGCAAGTGTGTTATCAGCCTTCTCATGTCTTATCTTACATCTAATAAACGCATCAGAAATAAATTTTACTGAATCAACAATATACTTGAAGAAACCTATGTTTTCCCTTCTTTTATGCATGACTATACTATTTTTAAAAATATTGGTTTCCCATCAAATCTAGCAGGCCACCAGCTAAGCCTCAAAGGTAAATACAGCAGGCCAGACCAGTACAGCCATTAGTTGAAATGAAGACTTGGGAAAGAGAAATGTGTTTCTTCCTAAGTAAAGCTGAAATGTTGTGTCAGTTGGAAATTACATTTTTAATGTAGCAAGAGATGATTCATATATAAATTAAGCCTTTTCTGTCAACCTACATCTCAGAGTACAAAAAATGTGGGACAGAGCTACGGCAAGAATACTAAGAACACAAAGCATTAACAATGAAAGGTTTTGTCATAGAAGACACAACCATACCCCACAAAAAATGATAAACTACTTAATAGTATCAACTGCTGCATTCTGCAGCTACTCCTGTCTTTTGCCTAGAAGTTTGTGGCTACGGTCTAATCTATAGAAACAGGGCGTCCACAAATTGCCTGTGGCAGAGACACCAGCTGCTTTTTTCTTGCTCATCACCCTGAATAATTTTGCTATTAGTTCTCAAAAATAATCCTTACGTCCTAGTATTTTAGGATTTCAGGACCTCAAGACTAGATTTTGACAAACTGGAAGTCTGTGAACTTGTTTAATGATGATAGTTTGCTTGACAAAGGCTAGGATCATCCTCTTGTGGGCACCTGCCCATTACTCTTAATCTTTTTATTGGCAATAGTATTTCAGGACAGTGATAAACAATCAACAAAGTTCTGTTTTCTTCCACCTTCAAGTCAGTGAAAAATTGAAGAAACTCCTGTGGTATTTGAAATAAAGTCCTCTAGACCTACAATTCAAGAATCTGTTCAACATTCATATGGCATAAAAGTACAGAAACAGGCCTTCCTGACCTGCGTAGCAAATTCTAGACTAACTAGAGATACACGGTGAGACCTGTGTTTAAAAAAATAGTATCTACCAGACAAGATGTGCTGAATGTGCCCACTGGTGTAATGATGGCCTGACTGTTATGTGATACACTGTTATGAAGATGACCAACAGCTTGCTGGTTGGATTTTAGGCCCACTCCACAAAAGGAAATTTCATTTCATGCCTGGAACTGTGAGCCTGGTCAAAAGTCCATAGCTATGGAAATCATGGGCCTTGGGATGACCTAGGCTTCTCTCAGCCTCACAGTTAACCTTCTTTCTGTAATGGGCAGCAGTCAGTGCAGAGACTCATGGCTAGTTAAAATGCTGAGAACAAGTGACTGAGTGATCATCACTAAATGAGACATCTTTAGCAATCCTCTGGAAGGGAACACCATGAAAAGGAGGAAGAAGGAATGCATGAGCTGGAGGGGAAGCAAGGAGTGCTGTGAAATGCTATCTTCTGGATATGACATGGATATGAATCCACAAAGACAAGATTCCAACATAGGCATCACAGGAGCCCTCGAGACCCCACATCTTACTGGACAGCTATAGGAAGCTGGTGAGTGCTGGCAAAGGGAAAATCTTCTCCAGTGTGTAGCCTCTGGTAGGTTGTCCATATTCCATTGGATAGCCAGTTTCAAGAGGTCATCCCTAAACACGTATGAGCAATACTAAATGATTTCAACAAGTATATTTATAAATTTACATACATTTATGTAACAGTTACAATTAAAGGAAAAAAGTCATGAATTTGAAAAGGAGTGGGAAGGACATGAAAGAAACAGAAGTTAGGAGGAGGAGGAGAAGACAAGGAAAATGATTTAAATAAGTAGTCACATGAAATCCTCAGAAACTAAATTTTAGAAATATTTTTTAAAAGATGGGAAGCAAAGTGCAGAGATACTCCTGTAATCATTCGCAGAACATGATACATGAGGTAGGAAGACTGCCATCAGTTTGAGGTCAGCCTGGGTTACACAACAAGACCTTGTCTTGAAGTAAGATAAAATAATGGAAACAGAGATATAGAAATATAAAGCTTAAAAATAATTTCCACCCTACAATGCATCTTCATGTGAAATGTCAAGAAACAGGAGATTTGGAAAAGTCTGTTCTAGCTTTCCTTGCTGTGTCTCAATTTACTTCCAGCTAGAGAAGAGCAATTGTCCTCCTGAATTCTCCTATCACAACATCCCATAATCAACAAGGAATCAGACATAAGTTTGCCAAGTGCCAAGGGGGAAACCAGAGACAAATACACTATTGATTAGAACTGCATGAGCAAATGAGTGTGGGAAATGATATACGCACTGTCAACACCTGTGCTATCTACAGATGTTCAACATTGGCACTCGCTGCAACTGTCAGCTGGTCCCCAAGTGTGTCTGCTCAACAGAAATGTGCATGGCCCTTTATCAAAAGACATGTCATCAAATACATGTAGCAGCAAGATGTCTATTAGTCACAAATTGAAGGCTACCTAGGTTCCCGAGGGACTAACATGGAAGCCTTAAATGATATGTTCATAGCACACAGGACTATCTAGCAATGAGTGTGATTAACCCCCAATACAAAAAAAATATCTCAAATGAGTTGAATCACAAACTCATCTCATTCGAGATTGAGGGAGAAAATGTTCAGAAGGCTTTGTGTTGTCTGAGTCCTTTTTGGCTATTTCAATGACTGAAATAAATACATCACATTAGAAGTGAGGTGTCCATTACTTCGGGTGAATGATGACTTGAAGGGGGTGTGAAAATAGCTTCTGAGCTGGCAGGAAAGCTCTCACATTCCCTGAGTGTTGGTAGTGTGTTCGCTTAAGAAAAGGTGTTTTGTGCACTTGTAATCCTTTGCTAGAGCATTAAAGGGAAATGAAAACAAAATGTAGACTTCTTCTGCTCCTGATTGCATTCTCTAATCATCCCACACAGCTCTATTGTAAAGTCTCCGAACACCATTCAGCACTCCTGCATTTTTATAGCTCAGATGTCATACTCAGCATGTCAGCTTTTTTTTTTAACCTGTTAAGAACAGTATCCAGCACACAGGAGATATTCTGTAAAGATTTTTAAGTGAAGGAATGAGAGGATAGAAAAGTGTCATTCTAACAATGCAGTGAACAACATAAAGTCAGGAACTGTCTGCTTTTGTTTGCCATTTGCCAAAGAAGTATACATTAGGCATAATGCCTGGTACACTGCAAAGCAAGCCTATGCTTAGATAGATGATAGACGATAGATAGATAGATAGATAGATAGATAGATAGATAGATAGATAGATAGACAGATAGATAGATGATAGATAGATAGATGATAGATAGATAAAAACATACATACATACATACATAGAAGAAGGACAGATGGCTAGAAGGATAGATGAGGGTTAGATGAATGATGATGGATGGATTGGTGGGCGTGTGGGGGAGTAAATGGATGCACAGAAAGACAGATATAGATGATAGAGTTGTGGGAAACAAAGAGAAAGAAAGAAGACAGAAAAATCCTCTTCAGCTTTTCCACAGGGACTCAATATTTGCGATTCTCCAGAAACTTCCACACTTTTAGTAGTGGGCTGAGGGCAGTGGGTTTATTAGAATACACGGTTCTCAGACTCTGTCGTTGGAGGCTTACCCAGCCTCCTATCCTATAAGCCATTCTAATAAATCACTTCCTATTATTTACATACACAGTCTATTGATTGTTCTCCTCTGGAGTACCATACCTAATACATTGTGTGTCCTGTTGATGTTTTATAGACACTGAGACCCAAAGTGAAAAACAATAGAGTAAGTAATTTGAATATTCTGGGCAGTGATGCTCAAATCAAGTGTATTGACCACTCTCCGATACTCTTGAGCCTATGTACAACTTTGTCACACAGATTCCTTTTAGAAATAATACATCTTAGCATTAATGTGAAGCTGCCCTAGTTTGATTTCTGTTGCTGATACAACATATCTTGAGAAAAAGCAACTTAGTAGAGGCAGTTTTATTTCAGCTCAAAATAGAGGTTACAGTCTGTCATAGAAAGTAAATAAAAGCTGCAGGGACTTCAAAGATCGAGTGATATCAGACACAGTCATGAGCAGAGGGAAATGAAGGCTTGCTTTCCTGCTTTCAGTTTTTTGTTTGTTTGTTTGTTTATTTCTGTATTCTACTATAGTTCTGACCTAAGAAAGAGTTCTGCCCTCAATGGCTTGGGTCTTCTCATTTCAATACTTACTGAGACAGTCCTCCAGAGGCCAACCTATTTGAGATAATCCCTCATCGAGGCTCACTTCTTGATAACTCTAGGTTGTATCAAAGCAATGGTTAAAACTAACCATCACAGGAGAGCAGAACTTATGACCCCAAAGAACAAAGAAGTTATTTGGAATAGAAGGCCATTTAGAAGAAGACACAGGAAAAGCTCTCATCCTCCATTAGCCTAAAGATAGGACACAAATTATAAAACTATCTTCCTCTCTTCCTACAAGGAAACATAAAGTAGCTCAATCACCAAAGGAAACTTCAGATTCTTATTAGACCAAAGATGTATAGAGCAAGCCACAAAACTTTACTGACTACACTTTTGCCATGCCATAATTCTCCAGATATTTGTTATTCTTTGTGGCTCCATAGGCTAGAGTTATAAGCCACCTCTTTGAGAGTCACTCACTCTCTCGGTATGTGCCTCACAACCATGACAACATGTTAAATATACATGTTTCAGAGCTAGGATTTTTTTGTGGTCAACCTATCTTTTGCTACAATAATCCCCAATTAAGAATTCAGAAAAATCAAGGAAAATTGTTCTCTTGTACTACAAATATACAAGAGGTTTTCATGGCTGGGTGCTCATGTCCTGTGAACTGTTCTAACCTCTGTTTGTTCCCACAATAGCTCCAGGAAATGGACATCAGTCCTTTTCTATTTCAGAAATGTAGATCCTGAGTGTTTAGTTATTTTTTTTCTTTGCCTTGAATGTTAGAAGCCAAATGGACTGGAGTTGGTGTTCAAACTCTAAAATTTTAAAGCATTGTATTGAGCATGACTACTCATCAGAAAAGTTGATATCATCTATCAAAATAAGTATTTAGATAATGGTGTCAGGTCCTTCTTGCACACCTACAAAATATCAAACATTTCTACATGATTATTTGAATTCTACATTACTACTGGCCTTTCTAGAGATAAGAAAACAGACACGAAGATTCAGAAATGTCCCAAGGTTGCACATGGTGCACATGAAGGAAGTAGCCTGGCTCTGACACCTATGACCCTCATTGTATCAATATACAGTGTTGCATGTAGCTGCTATCTCATTTTACTTAGTACTTGAGTCAGAATCAACAAGCCACAACTTGAGTCAGAATCAACAAGAGGGCTAAAGAGAATCCAAGATCCATGTCCTCAGTCTTTGATTATCAGGTCTGGAATGGAGGCAGCAATCTTTGTTTACTTCCCGACAGCATCCAAGATTTGATGATACTGAGAGTTGAAGGATCACAATTAGAGGAATAGTACAGACCAACAAAGGAGATTCAAGCACCTAAATGTTTTCAGATTTTGGCCTAGAGATTACATCATCTGAACAAGAGTTGGTATAGTGCAATTTGGTATACTGATCAATGGATTTTTAATAAAACAAAAGCAATGACTTGTCTAAGATCAAATATCCTAATAGTTCTTAGAAGGTTTAAGTAAGCACCATGTCTTCCCAGAGAATAAGCTTATGATAACAGCCCAGGGAGTCAAGCCAAACTATTCTATCCATCTCCTGGAAGATCTCAAATCAATTCTGAAAATAAGCAACACACAGGAAATATGGCAAATTAAACTGGAGTTAGAACATGGACTTGAGAGTTAAGACTCAAGCGATTACGTTAGATTAGGGAATACTTGTCGTTTCTTCAAGAGTGCCAGTTTTTCCTTCATTAATCACAATTGAGCTTTTTGCTACAGATTGCTCGAGTGTATATTTTAAGAGGCAGCAGGTATTTTTTTTTTCATTTACACTAATCCCCGAGGCCAGAGGACAATGTTTGTTCATTCTTGTTTAACTTGAAAAATAAACTAATATGATCAATATCTAGTTCAGCTCTGATTGTTAGTAGCAATTAAACATTGTCATTCAATTACATTTCATCTGAGTAATTGAAACCATTTAATAATGCCTCATTTCATCATTGCAATCACGCTCTTGTGAAAATTAGGCAGTTTTTGGAAAATGAGAAGAATTCAGTGCGCTGAGGTGGAAAATGGAGAGTCAGTTTTGCAAAAGCCTTATGTTCCTGTAACTTACTCGTGCTTGGGGCTCTGAGTCACCTGGAAACTGAGCTGAGATCTGGCATTCTAAATAATGAGTTTATGAAGAAAAACAATGAATATATGTATCTAAAATGGACCCTATCATCTCCCCTTTCTGTCTTTGCTTAACCTAATTTACTTTCTAATGCTATTTCTATTTCCTGGTGACACCATTCTCCTCCCACAGACAAGGCCTTGGGAACTGATACAGGCCTTTATCTTATGTCTACTTCCTCCACCCACCCCTCCACTGCCCTGCACTCCTGCCCTCTACTGCAGCATCATCGTTGCCTGCCATCCTTGTGGGCCCAGACTAAGTCACTGTAGTTATCTGTGACCATTTTCCTGATTCTGCTTGCTTTGCTTCCAACAGTTTCACCTCAGCTCATATTGGCAGAGCTGCCTGCGATCGCCACTATTCTTTCTTCCCGGTGTTTCTTGTTTGCATTCCTCATAGCAGCTCATAGTCCATCACTGACTGGTTATGTCAAAAGCACGAAAATCCTGGTCCCCCGCATTCAAAGAAGGCCAACTCTGAACTATCACTCATGTCCACAATCTCGTGTGGATCCTCAAATGAAGCTCCAAAGCTCGGCCTCACCTCCTCTGCTTTCCCCACTTCCTATTTTCTCCAGTAGTTATACCTTGAATAAACTCCCACACCCAGGTACCCTTGCCAGAGGGCCAACTTTTGGAGACCCCATTGTAAGAGACTCTGTTCTTAATGTCCACTCATCTTTTCCCCAGACTACTTCCAGTGCCTGGAGCCATTGTGATGCATTCCACCAACTGTATTGTTAGAGGAGACAATTTTTCTTTTTCCCGTGAATCATTGGTCACATCATTTTCTCCAAGCAAAATCAAAATGTTGTTCCACATATGATGTCCACTTCAAGACCATTTCTTAGCCATGTGTTTCAAGCCCTCTACACCGACTTTAACCTAACAGGCTTTAATCACTGCAGGTAAATTATGGATGCTGTATACAAAAGGATTCACCCCCACTGTCCTCTGCCACCCACACTCCCACGCTCCCTTATTCTTCATATGTAATGTCCTCCCATTCTAAGTACGTCAGTGAAGTCTTTCAAGTTCTTTATTGAGTGTTTATCTGCTTGGTTTCCTACTGCTTCTGCAGCAAAGCACCACAAACTTAGTTTGTAAAACATGCTATCTCACAGTTACGTAGGTTTGCCTGTGTCTTCTTAGTCTAGGACAAGGATCCTTTTAATCTGACTATTATCTGGGAATTTGATGCCAAAAGTGAATCATCTGTGAACACTTTGAGAATTCAGTTCTTATAATTTTGAGGTCCTTGCCTCCTTAATCATTAGTACTGACTCTCAAGGTTTAGTTCTCCTGACATCTTCATCTGCTTCACCTACTCAGCTGCTTTCTGGGGAAGTTGTGGTTGGAAAGAATGTGTACTTAGATTGAGTACACCCAGATAATCCAGGTCAATCTTCCCATCTCAAGGTCCATGACCTCAACTAAATCTACAAAGTCCTTTTTGCCATGTAACATGAAATATTCTTGAGTTGAGCAACATGGTTTAGCATATGAACATTTTTGAAAAACCCTTCTGATATCTGTAGTGTTCTCTTTTCTACCCTAAAACACTATAGACTATTTGATAATCCTTCTGGTAAATTTCCTCACACATAAAGTCAGAATGACTTCATCCATTCTTCCATTGAAAGGCATCTAGGTTGTTTCCAGGTTCTGGCTATTACAAACAATGCTGCTATGAACATAGTTGAGCATATACTTTTGTTGTATGATAGGGCCTCTCTTGGGTATATTTCCAAGAGTGGTATTGCTGGGTCCAGGGGTAGGTTGATCCCAAATTTCCTGAGAAACCGCCACACTGCTTTCCAGAGTGGTTGCACAAGTTTGCAGTTTGGATGCTCACCTTACTAGACCTGGATAGAGGTGGGCGTCCTTGGACTTCCCACAGGTCAGGGAACCCTGATTGCTCTTCGAGCTGATGAGGGAGGGGGACTTGATCGGGGGAGGGGGAGGGAAGTGGGAGGTGGTGGCGGGGAGGAGGCAGAAATTCTAAATAAATAAATAAATAAATAAATAAATGAATAAATAAATAAAAGTCAGAATGACTTACTTCCATAGTGTATAACCAGGCACTTTTCTGGGTACTTTACCTATACTGATTCATTTATTCTTGATAACAACCCGAGAGGTCATAATGATTAGGAACCATTTTACATGTAAAAGCTGAAACATATAAAGGTTTATAATTTCTAAGCTGATAAGTGGAACATCAAGAATAGCTAAGATGATTCCATTTGTTTACTAAAATGCTTAACTTTCTTGCCAATAGAATGCCATAACCTGACTTTTTCTGTGAGCCCTGTTTTTTTATAGGATCATGTGTCTGATTCTGGCCAGTACCAACCCTAATAGGTAGAATGGTTTACTGTCCTTTCTCTCCAGCTGGACTCACAAGACTCAAGTTTTATAGTCACTCCAAGAAAGGAACTTAGACTTTAGGACACTTTTGGAAGGGAGAGACAAAAGACTCTTGTCCCTCACCTAGGACCATCGTGTATAGGTTATTTCACAATTTGTTGAATTCTTATGGTTTCGGCATCAATTATTTTGATCAATATGCTGAATATTAAGCTTAGGCTCTATGTCTTTAGCTAGAGTAGTCAGTATTCCTTTTCTTCTGCTCTTCCTTCTTTATTCTTGATAATAATACAATCCCTCAGACTCCGTTGGGGAATCCTTCCCAAGGATATCAAATCTCTTGCACTTTCCAGTCTGTCATCTAGGGAAGCCAAAGCAGGAAATCAAGGGAAAAACCATGGAAGAGGAATGTTGCTCACTGGCATGCTTCCTCTCGCTTGCTCACCTGCCATATGTATACAGCTAAGGCCCAACTGTCCAGGGGTGGCACCAACCACAATGGGTTGGATCTTCTTAACTACATAAAGTAAAATGGGCCCCAGACAAGTCCACAGGCCAATCTGATGGCGGAAATTCCTCAACTGAGGTTCCTTCTTCCTTCTTTGGAAATGTATCAAGATGACAATTGAGATTAGCATGACAGCATCATTATTTTACAAATGCTGAGTGCTCTTAAAAAGCTTTCTTTCCCCACACTCAAGGCCGAACACAAAAGGGAAATATTTTCTAGCTCATGAGAACATTCAAATTCAAATAAGGAGAGAGATTTCAACAGGACCTTTTATCAATTCACACAGAATTAGTGAGTTTTATCCAGTAGGCATGCCATCAGAGATGAGTGGGTTGGTGACACAATCTCACTCTAATAAGCTCTTAAAACTGTACCAACAAATGGACAGAAATAAAACCAAACAAATAAACTATAAATGACTTATTATAATGCCAAATGTCAGAAATCTGTCATAAATATATTCTGGAACTGGCCTTCAAAGTAACATGATTCTAAAATAACTCTGAGCAGTCTTCAACATCTCTAAAATTAAAAAACTGTCTTTTTTTTTACTTCTATCTAGTCTACCCACTTATTACTGTCATCAAATGTAAGACTCTATCTACAATTACAAGTGTGTAATATAATATTTCATGTAAATGTCTTTACTCCTTTAACATTTATATTTATTAATCCACACATCATATAAATTTCCAGATTATAAACATTTCTGCAGTATTGGATTATCTATAACTCTAATGAGAAAAATTTTGTCTCCAGGCCTCCCTTCTTCCTTGACTTCTAAGTACAATGTTTTTTAAAATCAATTTCATCATTTTCTGTCTAAAATATGCTTTTTCAGATGATAGTTCTGCTGTGGTTGGTAGCACTGTAATACATGGAGCATCTGTAAATCGCTTGATCATTGTAAGAATGTTAGGAAGGGACTGGAGAGAGGGCTCAGTAGTTAAGAGTTTTGTTGTTCAGGACTCTCTGTTCTTGCAGAGGACCTGCGTTCAGTTTTCATTACTCCAAAGACAGCTTATAACTGCTCATAACTACAGTTCTGGTGTCCACTTTTGGTTCCTTTGGGCACCAGGCACAGCAGTACACAAACGTACATAAAACAAAACATTCACACACTTCAAATAAAAATAAGTCTTTAAGAACATTAGAAGTTGACCTCTGTTCCTCTTTCCCCCATTTTGCACACTCAAATATTCGCACAGCCTTAGAAATGTCACCTGAAGCTATCCTTTTAAAACTACTTAGTGTCTACTAGGCCCCTGCCCTACTGGTGTTTATGTGCAGATTATAAAACAGGGAGAGAATCCACTATCCTAATATACAATGGCAGGAGGAGCATGAGCCCCAGTGAGTGATAAACAAAGATAGGAAGGAAAAGGAAGGAGGGAGGAAGGTAGGGCAGTAAATGAGATCTATTTATCTGCCTTAATGGAAATTCACTCATGATGTGATGGAACATGATGAAATGCAGTACAAGAAAGGAAGGGGGAAAAATTGCTATGAGCAGAAAACATCTGGACTGAGACCAGATGGACAAGAGCCAGCCCCAGGGGTATTCAGCAGAGAGAGCTGCAGACAGAGGGAGCAGCCAGCACAAAGCTCAAAGGAAAACAAGGCCAGTGTTCAGAGAACAGGAAAACCAATATGGACAGAGAACAATGGCTGAAGGAGCCAGGCAAAGGAAGACACCAGAGAAGTAGGTGGAGTCCCTCCCGGGAGAGAGCTCTCAGTGTTACGGGTTACCAGGAAATGTGGTAGTTTTAAACGAAGAGCTCTGAAGCTCTGAATTACTTTTTAAAAATTTGTTTACAAAATTGGCTCTGGCTGCTGTCTTCCAAATGGCCTTATATGGTAAATAAGAGTAGGGACAACAACTTTTTGGAAGCTATTATCATCAAGGCTAGGGACGGTATTGGCGTAAGCCAGAATTGCTCCCGCAGATGTGGTGAAACTTGTCAGATCCAAAACATTCCTGCAAGAGGATGGAGAGCCCTTGTAAAGGAAATTGCCTTGTGGGAGGCGGTGCATACAGAGTGTGGAGAGACACTAAAGAGAACCAAGGATGCTGCCTTCATTTTCTTTATAAGGACAGAGCCAGTGTTCTTTCCTTATAACCATTTTATTCAAGGCTTCATGAGACTTTGGCCTCGGCAAAACTGCAATAGTATACTGACTTATTCCCTTGCCTATTTTCCCTAAATAACCCTTCTGCAAAATTGTCCTCTAGATTATCCTATAAATTTAAGCACTGAGAATTGAATTGTCAAGGTCCAGTTAGGAGAGAGGAATTCATGCCTGTCACCCTGGGAACAAAGGAGGAAGAACCCAGAGGAAGAATTTATTTTCATCAGATATTCAACCATTTAAGCCACTGCCTGCATTGGAGTTCACATACAGAATGAATCACTAAGAGAGTCAGCAGCCATGCTGGAGGCTGAGCCACACACAGAAGGAAGTGGGAACTCCACAATTCAGGAGTCTGAAGAGGCTCCTAACTCTCCACGAGTTCAGGCTTATTCTTCCCCAGACCCATCAGCTTAGGAACTTAACCTACATCTTTTAGTCCATATGATAACTTTACTTGAAATTTCATCCATCCCCACCTCTATCCCCTATGTCCAGGAAGTAGCAGGGAAAGCCACCCTTGATTTCTGCATGCAGGGTAAATCAAACCCTCTTCTATTTGACGGCTTTGGGCTTCCATGCGTCTGTGTCAACACATATCATATTGGATTGTCAAGTATCTATTTACAGAGCTGTCTCATTGACGTGACTATGAATTTCTTACAGATAAGAACTATGTCTTAACATTTTCTTATCCTCTCTTTTAAAAATGCTTTTCAAATCATTAATCACAGATAAGATAAACACATGCGCATGTGTGCGCGCGAACACACACACACACACACACACACACACACTGATCTAACTCTTTGAGGTTCAAATTAGAGCTCAAGATTAAATACGGCTTATTTATATAAAGGAGATACCTAACAAATGGTGGTCATCTTATGTTTATGGTATCTTCATTAGTTCTTTTGTGCCACTGAAATAGGCCATAATGTTAGGAAGGTTGCCTAACACTGGGTTTTATAGTGTGGATTGGGTTTAGCTAAATGGCGACTCATTCAGTAAATATAGACTTAAGAAAGACTGCTTTAGGATAGCTCATATCTCTTTTATGTGGTTCCTGGCTTCCAAGAAAGCTTGTTTGGGTATGGTGACTAGGTTAGGCCTCAAAACCTGAGCAACGCGCTTAAGATAGTGCTCCATTCCTGCTGCGGTAGCTTACTGACCAACGAAACCCCAAGATCCCAAAAGCTTCAAAGATGGGAAAGAAGACAACACAACTGGGTGGGAAGAAATTCATTTCTGGGTAATAGTGCTTGCTGCTGTCTGTTCTCTCTTTAAATCTTACCACTATCAAAAAAAGGAAGCTTAGCCCCAGATAACCTGAAGGAACCCAGTTTCCCTAGGTGAAAAAAGAATTTTAGACTATTCTGTAGACCACAGCTCCAGCGTGAAGGGTAAAGTAGCAAAGACCTATAGAGCTGTTGATCACACACAACCAACCCCACCAGAGAGCTGAGGCAAGACCAGAAGAGTAGCAACAGATGTTTACTGTAGGTCACTGAGTTCAGAGTGGTTTGTCATATACATACACTGGGAAATGATAGGCAGCTTAATATAAACCTGCCATAATACATATGTACATGTTGTTTCAAAGGAACCTGTGAGATGTTCAGAATTCCTCTAAAGCATTCCTTGAGTTATTTATACACATTCCACGGCAATGCTCAGTAGCAAGATTTTGCTTCTTTGTATTTTGAGAAAAATAACTAGAACCCGTAGCCAGGAACAGTGGTGTTAACCTATCTTTAGTAGAGTGGATGGGCCAATATAGTTGCTAGATCAACCAGATCTAATATGATACACACATGGGCTGGGGTGTCTGTAGGAGATTTCTTTCACCCTTTTGAGGTTTTTTACCTTATACTGTAAAATGAAGATAACAATGCAAATTGTGTTTTCCACATGATGTCTGGGTCGCATACAGTATCATCAAAAGTCATCAAGAGTTGATTTTCAGTATAATCTGCACAACTGGGCAAGATGGATCATAAGCTATTGGGATGAATATGAAAAGCTTTGTATGCAGTAATTACTTAATAGACACCAGCTTTCCTTCCGTTTCCATGGTTCTAACAGGCACTCCATGCTCCAGCTCAGCATTGGGCATACTATGTGTCGTGGGCCAAATGTGACCTAGAGTCTGGTTTTCGAGATGTAGTTTTACTGAGTCACAGCCACATCTTATTGCTAGTCACTCTGCTCCTACAAAAGCATAATAAGGGCCCGCTGGTGTCTACAGTGACCAAATCACATAGGATTTAGGAATCTATAGATAAGGTTTGCCGAGTGGCCTTTAATTTTTTTAAACCTTAAACTTATATTGTAAATATGCTTATTGAAATTTTATACTCTTGGGCCTCAAATTAATGGCAGAGAGTCTGAGAGTCAGTATATGTGGGTAAGGTCTGAGAATCCTCATTTCCAATGAGAATCCAAATAACATTAATGCTGAGATCACTTAAATATCATTACTCTAATTGTTGGAAACAATATAATAATATAAACCTTTATTTTTAAAATGGCGATGTTCCTGGGCCTGGGGGCTCAAAGCTGTAAGCAGAGTACAGCCAAGCAGAGACAGGAAAGTTGTCATAGATGTGAGGCCCATCTGAGGCATAGGTCGAGATGCTATCTCTATAAAGAAGCTTAATATAAAATGAAATAACAAGGTGTTGTGATTTGTATATGACCTGAGTGTGTTTTAGAGAAGTCCATGTGCTGGATGCTTGAGCCCTGGTATCATGGTATTAGGCAGTGGAATTTTGAAGAGTGGGTGCTTCAGAATCAGAAAAGATTACTGCTGATCTTCATGAACAAACTAGTTACCATAAAAGCTGGTTGTTGTTAGAGTAGCCACCCTGTGTGCTTGGTTTCTTCCATGTCACACATCAGCTCTTTTTCCATTGGGCCACTATTCTTTGACCCAGCCGAGGTGGCCCTTGCCAGAGATTGAGCAGATGAGAATGCCAAACCTCAAATTTTAACCTTCCAAAACTCTGTAGTAAGCAAATTTCTTTGCTTGAAAGAGTACCTTGCATCAGGTATTCTGTGATAACAACATAAAATGAACTAATGAACGGGATAATCATCAATTAAAAGTGAAATGAAGCCATGCTATAAAAACTTCAGAATTATGCGATAGTGAGTGACTAACAGCCATAAGCTATTTTGAGCAGAATGTTCCTTATAGATAATTCATGTTTATTCACACAGGAGATAAAACGCTAATCTAGGCCAAGGACAATTACCACTGGCAAAAGTCAGAAGCCGAAGCACAAAAACAAATTAAGAATATATATTAGGCTTTAATTATTAGCCTATGTACAAAATGAAAAATCTATCTTAAGGTTTTCTTAAATTAGAAGGTTTGGCTTCTCCTAATTGCACCATTTGTCCAATTCTTTCTAAAATATCTAATCACAGAATCCTCAATGACAACCACATACTCTAAAGCTCAAAATAATTTCTATTTTCCCCTGCTAATAACATACTGCAGATGCTCTCCTGGCAGCGCCCAAGATTTCAGACTGATGGGTAGCAAAGCTGCTTACTAAGATTCCAGGTCAGATCTGTTGTGATCCAATTTGTGATATTTGAAAATCATCTCATAATGAGCTTTTATAAATTATTGTGATTAAACTGCTTGTTATGTGCTTGCCCTTCCTTGATCCCTAATTTAATTTTCTTCAATGATTTTTTTATTCCACCCCTCTTTCTCCTTCAATGCTTAAAGTGAAAAGAGCAAATCGCTTCCTTTTAAAATTACATAATATGCCTTCATTTTATCTTGATGACTTAGCTCATAGTCCTTTTATTAGCAGAAAAAAAATATGACCGGGATATTATTTTGAGCCTATTTTAAATAAGGAATAAGCTTCAGCAAGAAAGAGACTTTTAAAAGGCCATGAAAGAGTTTAAAGTCACATTGGTGTCTGGTCCTGAGATTCAAAGTGAAAGTAATTGCTGGCTTCTAGAATGTGGGATCTCAGAGGGGACCTGGAACAAAGCCCACACACTCCATGTGTAGATTTCAAAAAATGTATGAACCATTACAACTAAACACACACCCACATGTTCTCACAGAATGACTTTACATCTCAAATGTGTTCCTAAAATAAACACCCTATGCCAACCAGAATATTAGAATTAAGGAACTTATGCTTTACATGGAAAAGAATGTATTTATATCCTCCTATTCTTGCCTTCCTTTTCTTCTCCATCCTTCCTTTTCTTTATTTTCCTCCTCCCCTTTCTTCCTTTGGTTATAGTTCACTGAATAGCAGCCCCCCCAAATTTATTAGAGAGACCCTTAAAAGAAGAAATAGAAATTTCTTATCACATAGAAAACATAAGCTATGGTGTGACTGAAATATTGCCCATGGAGTTATTTTTCTTTTCTACTTGTCTCTACTTAGCAATTTTTGTACAATCGTCTACATTTATGGAATAAACTAGAGAGGTAATATGCAGCATAGTCTTCATAGTGCCTGGGTTTGTATATTACTCTAATTCCTACTAATTGTGTGGCATTGGGCAATCTGATAACTCTTACCACATATTAATTCCTTTACATACCGATGGATATTTAAGAAATGTTCTACCTAATTTGAGCTGCCAAGGATCAAATCAACTACATTTGATGAGAAATGACAATCTGTGCATCATCATTATCATCTTGTGGTTGCTTCAATAATGATATAGGGTGTTGTTCATTTACTTTTGTCCTTTAAGCCTCAATATTCTAAAGTTTGTGTCACCCCGGATTCACATATTGAAATCTTGAACCCCTGATGTACTGTGTTAGGAGGTAGGGTCTTGGAGGATGGAAGACTGTGAAGTTGGACCTCTCCTGATGAATTTGAACTCATATAAAAATAAGTCCAAGGGAGTTCATCTGCTTCTCCCACTATTTGATAGCACAGCAAGGATCTGGCAATTAGCAACCTGGAAAACAACCCTTCCCAGAACTTGATATTTTTGGAACTTCTCAACCTCCAGAACCATGAGTTATAATTTTAAGTCTATTGTAAGCCACCCACACTGTGGTATTTTGTTACAATAGCCTTAATGGATGAAGCGTTCATTTTACTATAACACAGAATCCTTTTCTTCTGGTTCTAATCTCTGTGTCTTGCAGATTCCCATTTACATTCGCTTCAGGATGCAAATGCAGAGTGTTATGGTGGCTGGTACAACATTTTAGAATCACTTTCCTGGCAAATCCTGGGAGATTTCAAGCTAAGTTCCACATCTAATGCTGAGAATCCTAGACTAAAGGGTAAACCTAGAATTCGTAGGAAAATTCCCCAGGAAACACAAAGGAATCCAAATGAATGAAATACTTTTCAGAACTCTCAGAGGCAGGGTCTGAAAGCAAGTATAAACTTGTTCGTTGGGTCTCTGTGCAAAAGGAAAATCTGGTCAATCTTGGCCTCACTCTTGATTCTGTAAAATTACATTACCCAGCTAAAAAGATCAAAGTGAGTGGACACATCTTTGGGACTTTCCTTAGAGTGCATTTGATTCCACTGTGCTGTTTTGGGAGGAGGTAGAATAAAACATCATAGAATATGACTTGAAAGCTCACAAAATTGAAGGAAATGTGTAAATCTGTAGACAGTCATGAGAAACACACTTATCACTAACATAAATGTTTTTCGATATAAATACCTGGTTCTTCTGAGAGTATCAAAAATCAGAGGACCAAATTACCCTTCTATTGATAACAGTTTAAAATAATAGTCAACATATAAACAACATATTTTTTTTAATGTCAGCAGATGTGGACAGAAAGTATGGGTTTCTCATGGGTCATCACAGATTTAATACAGAATCCAGACAGGTGAGCAGAAAGTCAAGACCAACTTCAGGCTGGAGGTATTTGCCAAATCAAGTGAGGCTGGCATTTGTTGACTTTCACAGACTGGTTGAGAGACCAGAGATGGACACATAAAATGAGCTTCGCAGCAGGATACACTCAGAGCAACATTGAATAATGTTTAAAGGAAAAAGGAAATAGTCACTGCCTACCTTCTGTAAACCTTCCCATGATTCCCACTACCTAGACCAAAAAGGACAACTGACTATTTCTGACTTTAATATTTGGTGGAAAAGATAATGCCATCGCCTGAGAAATTATGTTCACAAAATAATCATTTCAGGAGTTTGCATTCAGTTCACATATGGCTGAGAAAATTCAGTCTGAAAAATTAGCTTTCATGTGTATTTTTAGGGTAAGATTAGCTTTAACAAACAACCCTGAAATATCAGTGTTTTAATCCAGATCACATTTATTCCTTTTCTACTGAATGCTACAGAGTGGAAAACATAGAAAATGAATTTGCTCACAGAAGCCCTTATGCCTTTTTCGAATGCTTGTAAGCCTCTTGAAGCATGATCTATCTATCTATCATTAGGGGGAAAAAAGAAAGGATCCTATGTAGGAATCATCAGAGAGTTGCTGTTGGTTGTTTTTGCTCTTTACTCTTTGCTTTTTTGGAAGGGGGCACTGCTCAGCTCCCAAATAAATCACATGGAGGCTTATTCTTACTTACAAATGTCCAGTCTTAGCTTGACTTATTTCTAATCAGCTTTTCTTAACTTAAATTATCCCATCTACCTTTTGTTTATGGGCTTTTATTTCTCTATTTCTATATACCTTTTCTTTATTTCTTCATGGCTTGCTCTGTAGCAGGGTGGCTGGCCCCTGGAATCTTCCTCTCCTCCTCTTTCTCATGCCTCAACCCCTCCTCCCAGATTTCTCCTTCTATTTATTCTCTCTGCCTAGCAGCACTATCTATTCTTTCTTCTGCCTTGCTATTGGTTGTTCAGCTCTTCATTAGACCAATCAGGTGTTTCAGAGAGGCGAAGTAACACAGTTCCACAGAGTTGAACAAGTGCAACATAAAAGAATGCAACACATCTTTGCATCAGTAAACAAATATTCCACAGCATAAATAAATGCAACAAATCTTAAAATAATATTCCACAAAAGGGAGTGATGGATTAAAGCACTGAAAATGGCCTGTGTGACTGAGTACATAGGTAAGTCACACAGCGATTACCATACACAGACTCTGAGTACCCTCCCCTCCCCCCAAAGAATCTAATTTTTCTGTGGCTGAACTCCTTTCCACTGCCATTTTGAAGAGGCAATCTGCTTCTTACCTTGAATCTGGGTTGAATGTTAGACTAGTATTGCCCAATAGAAGGTATTGAAATCAACACTGGGGTTTCTGAGCTGAAGAGGGCCAGTAGCATCTAAACTTTCCTGTTGGCAATTGGCCAGTATGTTGTCATGCTATTTAGTCAATTCTGCCAGACAGTGGTCACCAAGAGGCCATCAAGAATAGATGTCAAATAAAGCAAATGACCACAGGGTGCAGAATTTCAGCACTCTAAATCACAGTGACTACCAAAGACTACATTATGCAACAAAGACCCTCTGAGGCTCCCTTGACTCGACAGCTCACGCATTAATGCAATCATGTGACAGAAGCCAGGAAAGACTGAAAAGCACAGTGCTGTCCAGTCAACTGACCATTGAAATTAATTTAAAAATTGCGTACTCATAGTTACGAGTGCATGGAAATGTTTGCGCCGCAATAACTGAAATTCCATGGCTTGTTTCTACAGGTCGAATTTGGAAGCAGGTTCATTACTCAACGTTACATTGAAAAAAAACTCAGCCACGGAGTTCCACCAAACTCGGAGAAAGCTGGGGAGTACAACCTCCATAATAATCCAGAGTGAAGAAGCAAATGTGTTAGCAGATAGCAAACCCACTTCTACTTAGACCTAAACCCTTAGAATAGACAGAGATAGACAATAACTGAAAGATTTTATCTTCCCTTCCTACTTTAAAGAATAAGCATGAAGTTTGAAGGAACACAGGCAGGCATAATTCTAGGTAGTGTAAGTACTTTAACATCTATAAACAACATTCTGATAGAAGTTGAAAATGGACTGAGTTCCCTAAATCTGATGGGTGATACTGACTAAAAATTAGGGGAAAATCTGAGTGACCACTTAAAGCAGATTTTAAAGACAAGCAATCAGCACTTTTAAGTTTCTTTGCCAGAGAAATCTCAGATTATGATAAGATTTGCAAGCAAGTTCTAACAGACGTTCAAGGAAAAGATCATCTGAGTATTAGTCACACTGTTCCAGAAAATAATAAAAGAAAGAATGTTCTAGTAAGTGTGTGACTTCAAGAATCATGATATATAAACCAAGCAAGAAGACAGGGTCATGGAAATTTATAAGAAATTTTCACTAATAAGCATGTATACAAACTGCAAAGGAAATTTAGCCAAGTGAATTTAGCAGATCATAAGAGAAAACATTAGAATTAACTTATGGTTGTTCCAGGAAGGTAAGGTTGCAAGTGCATGTACACATAGCTGTAATTAAAGTCACTGTCTTAACAGATTTTTTTACAAAGTAAAGTTTCTTCTCTGACATGTAAAATGCTTGAAAGCTATCCATCTGTCCTAATAATAATTGAAGTTAGACAAATAAAAAATTATTATGATATTCATCAGAGAACTGAAGACATAGAGAAAGCTGCTGCCACTCCCTCCCAAACTTAAGAGACAAGGAGGTACAGAGAATGATTTAGTGACAGGAGAGGAGATAAATAAGCCAAAACCTTTGCAAGGAAATTATTGTGTGGAGTGAAATAAGCCAAACTCCTAGAGAATGATTGACTATAAACACACAAAAGCATCTATACCTATGACATGGCAGCAGAAGATAGAGGGAAGAAAGAGACAAACAGGTAATATATAGGATAATGTGGAAATGAATAAGATCTGAACACTTACTATATTTAAAAGAAATGCCCTTGATGAGACCTACCACTATGTATAATGAATATATGCCAAGGAAAAAAACAAAGGTGTTTGTATTAGAATAAAAAAGGTTGAAATTATTGTAGAGTTGACATAGATACATCTCAGAACTAAAAATCTATGCAGGTTTTTTTTGTTGTTATTGTTGGATTTATTTATTTATTTATTTATTTTTGGTTTGGTTGGTTTAGGTTTTGGTTTGGTTTGGGCTTTTTGGAGATGCGATGGTCTTCAGACCTTAACGTTTAGGAATTATACCAGGTTTTGTTATTAAAGACTGGGGGGAAAAACTATGCAGCAATCAGTACAGCAATAAAATAACCAGTCATCTACAAAAACACCAGTGATCTCTGGTCTTCACAGGTCATGTAACTAGAACTTTTAGAACAAAAGCCTGCCTCAGTGGTCCAGTAAACAAGCCTTGGTCATGTGTCCTCATTTATCAGCTGAGGAGATGATGGTAAAAAGCAGAGGAGGAGAATTATTTAAACCTGGTCATGATGGGAAAAGAAATAAACAAAGGGCTCCAGTAACCTCAAGTAAGCCTTCAGGGTACTGCCAAGGCCTTTCTGTTTAAATTGATTAAGAGTTGAGTCAAGAGGTATACATAAACTAACTTGGTCAAGATGTGACCTGGTTAATCATTGTCTCTATCCTGGTTTTTCAGGATTGTGTGAAGAAGTCATAATCATTGTCATCATGTGAGTGGATCAATCAAGAACCTAAGACACAGCCTTGCCTTTGGAGATAATTGCCCCTATCGAGGCAGGGTGGGAGGATGGAGGTTCGAGCTGCTCTTCCTGGAATCCAAAGTGACTACAGGTTTAGGAAAACACCTATCTCTGTACTTTCAGCCTTGAGGACAGATGAGCTACGTCACTGAATTACTCTGAGCGGTTAACATGCCAAAGCGATGGAGAAAAACACAACAGGAAAGCAGAGTCATTAAAAATACATCCTGTTTTTAATGACCTTGAATTATATTGACTGGTAGTATGACATCAATGCCTTTTAAGAAAAACAGAAACTTTTGAGTGCCTTTTTCAACTTTCCTTCAAAATGTCTTTTAGCCCAACACTAATTTACAAAGGATTTATCAGAGCCCACTTATCTGACAAAAGGACAAAGGAACAAATGAAAAACCCAAACTCAGCCTCCTCTGGCTATCCTGTCTCTGTATAGTCTAGAAAGTCCTAAGAACTAGGTTTGGTTTCACAAAGAATGAAATCACAGGTTCCTTTCCTGTGATCACATTACTGTCCCATTACTAAAGGCTTCCTGCTACAGATTCCTTCACCCAATGCATCATGTCTGGTCTCAACAGAAAATCATCCTCCAGGCTACTGGGCAAATACTCAGAAAAGGCACTGGAAGTAGCTAGCTGGCACAGGAAAGTTGAAATTTTCAGGTCAACAATATTCAACAACTATGATTGAAACATTAAGGGCTCTAATGTAGATAGCCACATATAAGATAGGTTGGGTAAGCAGATGGCCAGAATCCCAGATAGAATCAAACAGAAATAGTTAGGATTGTTAAACCCAGATTATGGAGTTCCCCCAAAACCAACTAGGAGACCCAGGCTGTATGTAAAAAGCAAAGAGCCTTTATTCTTACACAAATTTGCAAACTCAGTCTCTCCTTGTATTCAACATGTTGGAAGAATCAGAGAGACCTGAGCTCAGTTAGAGTTGGGTTTTTATAGTAGCAAAGGTGGAGGTGAGGGATTTCCAAGGTTCAGAACACCTGGTTGGTTGACATTTGCCTAGGGGTGTCCTGGTGAAAAGCAATGTCTGTGAGTTGGCAGGTGATCCTATCTACAACAGTTGGAACGTTAGGAATTTTCTTTGGATGGTCTGTTCCTGGGTGGTGCCTGAGTAGTCTAAGTTTGTGGTCTTTATCAGAACCAGATATTGCCTCAGGGTAAACTACTGAGACTCAGGCCTCTATTGAGCATGTCATGGCTGGGTCCTACAAAGATCAAAAACCACTAACTACAATGAAGATTGTCTTTATTAGCAGTAAGACTTTACTGTGAAAAGAAAACGTCAACATAAATTTCTGAAACTGAAAAACCAAGAAGAATGATAAAATAATACAACAGAATATCTCAAAACTATAGGACAACTACAAAAGATGTCAGAGGTGTGTGCTGAGAATAGCTGGAGGAGAATGAGGAAGAAAATATTTAAAACAGCAATTACTGAGGAATTGCGGAATCACTGTCTGGTAGTAAGCCACTGGCACCAGAAGTGAAGAGAACAGCAAACATAATAAATTCCTAACAAATAAACAAAGCCAGCTAACTTGCACACATCATAATGAAACTGCAGAAAAGCAAAATAAAGGGAAAAACATCAAAGAAGGCAAAAGGTGGGAGGAGGTCCTCCTACCTACAGAGCAAGAAAGATAAAATTTACATTTCACAATTGGGAAACTGTATCAGCGAGTAAATTAAAATATTAAAGCATTGCTGGGCAGTGGTTGCACACACCTTTGAACCCAGCACTAGGGAGGCAGAGGCAGGCAGATCTCTGTGAGTTCGAGGTCAGCCTGGTCCACAAGAGCTAGTTCCAGGACAGACCACCCTCTCCCTCCCTGCCATCCTCCCCCCCCAAAAAAACTATGGAGAAACCCTATCTCAAAAAAAAAAAAATTAAGGAGTTGAGGAAAGTCCACAACAGGGAATTCTATATTGTATCAAACTGCTTTCAAAACTAAGGAGAAATAAAGACTTTCTCTAGCAAATAAAATTGAGAAAAATCATTGTCAATTGTTGTAGTAAAACTTTCTCTTCTCTGTATAGCATGATCGTCCCATCACTATCACTGAGCAGAGAGATACCCTTGTTCTTGTAATCTCTGCAATGAAATAAGCAAAGAGATTCCATGTACGGTAATGCCAGTAGAGCTGTTGGCACCACCTAGAAGAATGAGAAAAACAGAAGGCCACAGGATCCTTCCCTGACATTTCAGCCATTGCTACCTTCTGCTCTCTCTCCACACTCTGCATCTGGTCATGAGAGATGATAACGTTATAGGAGGTGAAAGGGTAGCTGAAAGCTTTGGGAAGGCCATCCCATGCCAGACTCTTCAATGGACACAGCTATCAGGCAGTCATCCATCCTCTTGTGAACAATGCTGATGAACTCACTCCTTCACAAAATTGAACGTGCGTGTGATCATGACTTTGCTCTGTCTTTAGAGCCATATGAAGTAAATAGACATTTCTTGAAGGCAAACTCAACGTTCCTTGAAAGAAGTGTTAAAAGTGGTTCATTGGGACTAGCAAGATGGCTCATAAAGGTGTTTGCCACTGAGTATGAAGACCTGGGATTGATCCCTGGGAACCCTAGGGTAAAATGAAAGTATCAAGTTTTGAAAATTATGTACATGCACATGTGTGCATACACACATGCACACACACTTTTCACATATAAACTAAATGTATAACTGAAAAATTAGTTCTTCAGAGAGAGAAAAACTGTCAAAAATTTAGATTTAGGTTGGAGGTGGCACAATGAGAACTGGGATTGTTGCCCAAGCGTGTGGGCCTGGGTTCCCAGAACCCACCAAAAGCAAGGATTGGTGGCATTATGTAATCACTGTTCTCAAGAGACAAGATGTGAAGTGGGGACACAAACGTGCATTTAGACACATATCATATGTATGCACACATTTGACACACATGTACACATGCAAACAAATGAAAGAAGAACATGAGAAAAGGGACAATCAAAGAGAGAAAATATTAAAATTCCCTCAAATAAAAAAAGATGTCACCTCAATTTTGGAATACATTTGTTAATATTATTTTCAAAGTGTGTTCAAATTAAAAAGAGAAAAAATGCTAATTTTCTAGATAATATATTAACAGAAATTTAAAAAATGGAAAATAACAAAAGAAGAAAATGAAACAGAGGAAGGTGGTAGAGGGATAAACACATCTGTTGCCAGCTGTTTAAGAAACAACCATACAGTTTTCCATGACATTTTCCTCCCATTAACGATCTGAGAGTTCTCCTTTCTCTCCATTTTCACTAGCATATGGAATATGATGCTGTAAATGATGTACAAATATGCATTGGCTTAATTAATTCATTAATATTCTTTAAAGAGGAAGGAAGGATTATGGCATGCATCTAATTTCATGTGCCGATTTTAAAGCCTTTAAGGATCAGAGAAATCCTGTTATCACTTTTCCTCCAATATTATCTGAGGAACTAAAGTAAGAAAGAGAATGTTAAGGCATGAAGATTTGAACAAAGGGTGGGAAGCTCCCATAATTCAGAGCAGATGTAATCGTTCTTAGTAAATGCTCCCCAAATCTATAGGCATGTTACAAAATCAGATAACAGAGGTTAGCAAATAATTCTGAAACAAAATAAATATAGGAAATTTAATTATGTTCCCATAAAACATCAACAGTGAATAAAAACCACGCTTACTTTTAAATCACATGAAATAAAATTTGATACCGGATTATGAGTTCCTATAAAAACAGCTAGTTGCAATACCTACATAAGGAGATCCTAACAGGTTTGTGTCTTCTCACCCTTTAGTAGGGAGTGACTCATGAGATTCCTGCTGTGGACAGGATGATAGTAGCTCCTTCCAAAACGTATGCTCACACTTGACCCCCAGTGAAACAGTATTAAGAGGCAAAAACTTCCTTACCCTGTTCTCGCCCCTTACCATCTAAGACAGACAAATGAGCTGACCTTCCTCCCTATGAGCTGCAGTACTCAAGAAAGCGGGTTCTTCTCCTCACCTGAGCAGCACAGTAGAGCTGACCCTGTTGACAGGATGGGTGAACAGGGGCATGGGAGAGAGAACCCTGAGAGTGCGAGAGTGGACTAGCTCACCACACTCTCCTTGTCTTCCCTGTGATGGTGAGGGTGTGGGAAAGATGCCCTCCCTACCCCTTGACTCTGCCACCTGTGGTGAACAAGGGAGCTGACATTCCCTTCTTACCAATAACAGGGAAAGTGGGCTCTGCACCTCGCCTGGGCAGCACAGTAGAGGGGACTCTGTTGCTAGAGGTGTAACTGAGGCAGTCCCGATGTTGTGAGCATGGGAGAGCTGTCCCCATTCCTCATCTGTTACACGGAGGTGTGAGTGGGACTGGGGTGGGGAATGCCTTCTCTGCCCCTGCCCACCCATCCATGCCTGAGGCCGGTGGAAGGGCTGGCCCTGAGGTCACAAGAGTAGGAGAGCTGTCCTTGTCCCTCATCAACTGCAGAACTCCTGAGAGTGGCCCCTACACCTCACTTGGGCAGCACAGTAGAGCTGGCCCTAAAGGCGTAGGTATGGGAGATCAACTCCGAGAATCTGTGAGCCAAAGAATTGGCCCCACCTATTGCTCACTGCTGTGCTCACTGCTGCAAGAGATGAACTAACCACGGCAATTCTGGAGAGCTCATCCTGGTGGTGAAGACGTGGGGGGGGAGGGGGGTGCTGGTGGGCTGACCAACCCTGCATCTGCCCAAGGCCGGAACCAAGGCCATGTGTTAGCTCAGCCCAACATCCACCCCACCTGGGATCTGCTGGAGCATGGTGAGGGAGTTGGGATTTTGGGCCTGTGAACCCCAGGGCTGCAGGATATCCATGACAGAGAGCAGCAACGGGATTTCCGAGAAGGGTCCCAATGAAGGCCAATCATCGATGGTGTAGCAGAGACCAGGGGCCTTGAACTAGAACAACCATTCTTTGCAATGGACTTTTTCATGCAAAATGTACAGACAAAGGGATATAATATGTGACTCATTGTATCACACTGCAGCTTCCACGATGAGACTCTCCCTTTTTTCCTTTATTTTTTTTTCTTAAGTTTTATTTTGCTATAGTTTGGGGGAGATGAATGGGATTGGGAGGCATGATGTGAAAGACACAAAGAATAAATGAAAAGAAAGTTTTAAAAAAGAGGTGGAACTTTAAAAGGTGATTAAATTCTGAGGTTTGAAGTGTCACAAACTGGCACCTTTACATGAAGGTTAGACTGCAGCGGCCATCTTATTCTTCTGCCATAGAAGAAAAACGAGTTTGTCTCCTCTGAGGAGGCAGCCATCTTGGAGGATGAATCTGGGACCCCATCACACACCAGAACAAACAATATCTTGATCCTGGAATTCCACAACTCCAGAAATAGAGAGATAAATTTCTGTTGGTTATGTCATTCGAGCGGTGGTATTTTGTTATACAAGCATAAACAGACGAAGATACTAACCAGTCCTCTGACTGTTTTGATAAGAATTGTCTTTCAATTTTGATACTACTAACCTGGAGTTTTCTCAGAGACCCCATAGGTGAAGAGGTTGGTGCTGTAAGGCTGCTTTCATTAGATGCTGAGTACCAGTCACCTGTGCCTCTGATGAGCTTGCCAGTTGGGTCCCTACGAGTTCCGCCTCAGGTTTCACAAACCTCAACAACACACTTGTACATATTTGCCAGTTCATTATAGAAAATGTTCTAAGGATGCAGATGGACGAGCCGAAGACATATATAATGCGAGATCTGGAACACCCCTGAGAACAGGAGCTCCTGTCTCTGTGTGGTTGCACGGGCCACTCCTGACATGGATATTTTGTGCCTACCTGGATATTTTCTGCACTCCGTTTCGGATTTTGTGGAGGTTTAGTTACACAGGCAAGATGAATCTGGTTGTTGACCTTTGGTGATTTAGCTAATGTGTAATTTCATTTCCCCTCCTCAGGGTTCAGGCAGGGTTCTATCCGTGCCTGATCTTTCTGGTGATAGCCCCATCTGGAAGCTGCCTAGAAATCCCAGCCACCAGTTAGCTCGTCAAAATGTAGAAAATATTCTAAACATCCCACCAATTTCAAGGGTCCTCTGTTAAGAAGCAGAGCTGTAGCAAACGATGTTACTAGCATCCCATTGCTCAGAAAATCATGGGTATTAGAAATATGTTACCAGGTACCAGACAATGATGAAAGACGTCTTTCTTGTGATTCCACATCAACTGAGTTCTAAATAAAACGACACACAGTAAAGACGCAACCCTTCTGAGGGTGGTAAAGGTTGCATCACAAAGGCCTTCAGGTAGGTCGTGAGCCACAAATCTTAGAGACTATTAATACAGTCCTAGTCATACTTATGAATTATTTTACCAAATGTCTCCACTACAGAGCAGATTCCTCTACCATCAAGCCTGGAAGGAACTCTATCAGAGAATGAAGAGGTTCAGGAGAACGATGTACAAGGTCAACAGAAACCTGTATAGGCCTTACTCCTCAGGTTTTATCCATCATCATATTCCACAGCTTTTCTCATGTCCATGGGCATCTTGTTCTTCAGATTTCCAAATGCCTTTCATTGCACTTCAGTTTAAAGTTGACTTCTTTTGATGTGAAAATCAAAGCACCCTGGAGCATTCTTTCCATGCCCACTACACCAACAAGTCTCTAAGCAAATGGCCTCATACTTACTGGTTTATCTTCTCTTAGTTACAGACGATGCTTCTTCTATTTCTAGGCTAACGTGAGACCTCTACTTGCTCAACAGGTGCCCGCAACCCTTACTCTGCTCCCTGTCTCCTACGTTCTACCAATGGATCACTCTCTTCAGCATTCAAGTCATTCAGTAGTCATTTACAGTACCTTGAAAATACTTTACCGGCTCTATTTTTTTTTTTTGCTTTAGGATGCATCTTAGTTTTGTTACCCTCCATGGTAAAGCTATATGAGAGAAAGCTATTTCCTTCTGTCTCTTATACTGCCTTCAACTTCTCTTCTCCTTTTTCTTTTCAGCCATCAGATTTAGATATTTCCCCTCCCCACCCCACACACACACACACACACACACACACACACACACACA
>NW_004949101.1:9819325-9852261 GCF_000317375.1 Microtus ochrogaster | reverse complement strand
CACACACACACACACACACACACACACACACACACACACAAAATGCCAGCAAATTGTTATTATGTAAATTATTTATACTGTGGAGCTCAGGAATGAGACAACATCCAGGAAAGAAGATGGAAAATGCGTCAGTAATGTAGGAGAAATTCCAGGAAAGTGTATTGTCCTAGAGACCAAGGAAGGAAGCAATTTGGAAGAAAAAACATGATAATCCGACTCATAAACCATTGACAGCAGAACAAAATGAGAACTGGGAAATGACATCAAAGGATTAGCTGGGTTCCTTGGCAAGGGTGAGTTCCAGGGGAACAGCAGAATAAAAACCTTAATAGAAACCATCGAAAGAGATTTGGAAGTGAAGATAGCAACGTGGTACCTATGCCCACCTTTTGGTCAATTCTTGTCTGAGAAGCTTTAAGGACTTCTTGCGTTGAACACACTGCTGTGACTTAACTGTGATAAACGGATACACAGCTGAATTAACTGCATGACAACGTACAAAAGGAGAGGTGTAAGGCAAACCCAGTGAACATTTCCAAGCCTTTCCATTTGGGTTCACACAGCACATATTCAATCTGCCACAAGAGGCTATGAGAAATCCTGCCAAGCTCATGAGAGCCTAAGAACTCAGGACTTTCGCTGGAGCCCAAACCACATAGGCAGCTTCTACCTGCTGCAGATGAAGGCGCCAGAAGCTCTCAACACCAGTTTTATTTGTGAACAGTTTAGTGGTGACTCACACTTACTGGTGACGCTTTCTGAAGTTTCCCCTACCTCAGAAAGTAAGTTTACCTTATTCTGAAGAGGCGGCCTTCAGAAGTCGGGCCAGCTATGCCACCTCTGGGCTGCATGGGGAGAAGGAGCCAGCAAGGAAAGATCATGACTTTCACTAACTTAGCCATAAAGGGAATAAGAGAAATCAGATGACAGGTGGAGAGAATATACTGTTATTTTTAGTAGGAGTGAGATTACAGGGTGTATGGATGATTATATGAATAGCACAGTAAGGAGAGAAAAGTACAGTCATGTAAGACAGTGGGAAACAAGAGGAAGAGAAGAGGAGAACTCAATGTAGAGCAGAAACAAAAACCTGCAAGTGACCCATCATATGTTCCATTAACAAGAGTTCACTGGGATTAGAAGCAATATTATTAAATATAAAGAATAAATAGCTTCCCTGTTTCAGAGACATAGCACGTAATGTCCATGTGAGATATTCCTAGCTCTAAATATATATGAAATATGAAAGATTTTATTGGAAACCACTATAAAATATCACTGTCCAGCACAAAATAGACAAACATAAGAGAAAAAACACATCAATCAATGTTCTTGGGATAAAGACAAATATTGTAATGGAGCATTTTCCTGAAAGTAATTTAATCAAGGTTACTTGTTTAAATAAAAACTGATTGTAGAGGGAGGGAATTGCAAAGAATAACTAAAAGAAAACCTCTTCTTAGCTAAAGAATCCCCAAGTTACCTGAATCAAATTAAATTTATTGATTTATACCAAAATCTAATTAGATTTAGCAGTAGTAAAAAATTCAAATAAAATGCTTGCTTAGCATGTTGAAAGCCCTGGGTTAGTTCTCCAGCACCATATCAAAATAAAATGAAATAAATAAAAACAAATCACAAAGAATGATAGAAAAGTAGGTGCCATGTTTTCTCAATAGTTCTCATTTTCTTACAAAGCAATAAACAATTGTAGGGAAGTTCAGAACATACATAACGAAAATTTTAAAAGCATAACTGCAACTCTCCAAAGATAGCCATTCACTAGTAGATTTTAGCAATATTCTTCCATTCTTTTTATGCTTAGTTTATTTGAGTTGGTGAATGTAATATGCAAAAATTTTAGATACAGTGTTTAGTTAGCCTTTGTTCCCAAACAAGGTGATTCAATTTTTAGTTCCCAAGTGCTATTAACTGCAATTATGTAAATTAAAAGAAATTGCCTTAGCTCCTTTGCCCGTCTTTGCTAATAATACACAGGTGTGTGGAGATCTATGGCCCAGCAGTGAGTCACTGCATATCTGTTACTCAGTTCACACACAGACCGTGAACCTCATGACGGTGTTGCTACGTTAAATCTTACTGATGACCCACACTGCATTTTGCAAAAATCACAAAGGGGAAAAAAAAGTAACATTTCTGAAAAAAGATGAAGATGGAGTGAACACGTTTTCTCACCTCCTCTCTCTTTCTGCCTCCCCATCTCCCTCTTTCTTTTCTTTCTTTTTTCTGTTTCTTTTGAGACAGGGTTTCTCTGTGAAACAGTCCTGGTTGTCCTGGAACTCACTGTGTAGACCAGGCTGGCTTCGAACTCACAAAGATCTACCTGCGTCTGCCTCCCGAGTGCTGGAATTAAAGGTGTGCACCACCACCGTTGGGTGAGCATGTTCTTTTGAATTGAGATTCAAAGAGAATGTAAATTAAGTCAAGGAAGAAAGAGCCCACCCGCTGCAGGAATGATGAAGTGACTGCCGTTGCACAGGAGTGTGGGGAATACAGACGCTGGCGTAAACGAGAAATTCTAGAATGAGAGAATGAAAGTGTGCAATGGGAAGTGAGGCCAATAGAAATCTTTCTGTTAAGGAAACTTCCAAAGATGTGTTCTGGTATTGAAAATACAAAGGGCATTGTGTCAGAAGCCAATCTACATTTTGAAGGGAGTTTGACCATTTGTCAAGACATAGCAAAACCGTTTGCTTCAAGGTACAATAGTGAGAAGGATGGTACACCAGTCAAAGTGAGCTCACTGATACTTTTATCCAAAAATGAAGCCATCTGATTCCCAGAGCTTTAAGTGATTTAATATCAGGGGATACTAAAAGGCATTAGTTTTGCTATTAAGAAACAGCCTGCAAGGTCATCTTTAGTCCCATTCTAAACGTCACGAAAGGACGACCATCACCTGGTGTTTTCCCTTCTCCCTCTCATCTTTTAATCTCTTTTCTCCCCCTTTTTCATTTCCTGTCACATTCATATCCATCTAGACATTTTAACAAAAAAATAGAGCCATAACAAAAATATAATCTTTCCTTTTAATGCATATGTGATGCATTACTTTCATGCCACAAACATAATTATACCTTGATTGATATTTAGTGAGTGAAAACTATTTTATTATGGCTATGCTGACATTCATTCAAATTGCAGCCCCTTCAATATTTCAGTTGTTTTGTTGTAATAAGATTCCTCGGAACTGAATTGTAGAATCACGGGCTATGTATGTATATTGGTACATATATATGTATTTATATTGGTACATGAATGTTACTTGGTACATATGACTGAAAGTATTCATGAAGAGTTGGACTTCCAAAAGTTCTATCAATTTACTCTTTTTTTCCTGTGACTAAAGAGACCTCAGTGCTCAGAATGAACATCAGAAGTTAAACATTTTTTGCATGTTACTTTTTGTTAATGTAATAGGTACACCTTTTGCATTTTTAATTGAGTTATTGAACTGAACTGAATTTGTACTGGTGCAGTATGAGACCATGGCAAAATTAAGGATATCTAGTTTCAAGATAATGCTTTATAGAAACAATATGGGGTCTTAAGGAATAGAAAGCAGGGATTACAACAGATGTGGGGCAGAGGCTCAAGATTCTGTCTCTGTTTTGCCATAGATGTTCTCTCTCTGTTTTACCATAGATGTTCAGATGGTCATAGTAAACTCTGTGCTAACTGTGCCTCCAGTATTGAAACCCCAGAAGACAGAGCAGGGACTGACAAATATTTGCTGAGGTGTGGGACTTGTGGTAAATACACATCATAACTGAGAATGGGTGCTGGGGAGAAAAATGTATAAACAAACTTAACATAAGTTAAAATAAATAGTTAATCAAACTTATTTCAAAGTCAGAGTTAAAAGTTATAACTTTAAGTCAATAGTACCTTTACTTTTGAATAAGAACTTCATAGTTAACTTTAATTTTAGAATGGCATCTTGCTATTTGTGAGATTTAGGTGTCACAGTTTTTAATTTAGTAATTTGAGAAAATTTTGATACTGAGAGAGTCTTACATTTTCAATTTCTCCAGGTCTTCAGAAGGTCTGATAAACTTAGCCCTTCCATTCTTAGAAGGCAGCTACAGAGAGGAACAGAACAGTAACTGTTTCTTTTACAAAAGGCAGACATCACAGACCCTTCATCTTTTCATTTGTTATTGCCTGTCTACCCTGTGCTTAAGAAAATAAATCAGTCTTGAATTTCCTTAAATTTTATATTACACAGTGAAAGAAATGAGAGCTCATTATATAACCTGATTAATACATCAATTATACTTCAAAGGGACAGCAAATAAGTTTATTGTGATCTTTGGACATATTATTTCAGGAAATGAAATTTTTCTCTTTAGCATTTTTCTACCTAATTCTTTCTGACTACCTTCCCAAAGATGATGTAATGTTGAACCATTCTGAGTAAAATCATGATTTAGAGGTGGTGTTGATTTCCACAGAGTTTTCCATAGTTCTAAAAGAAACACTTCAACTGACATGGTCTTGGCAGAAACTGCTTTAAGAATTTAAAACAGTTTAAATTTAAGAATTTAGTCCTTTTGTCAACCACACAAGTATCAGTTCACTTTTCTTTAAGAAAGTATGCAATTTTTCTGAAGTCACCCTCAATGTTTCTAGACAAATATCAGCTTCTCCTGGGAAGGGTTCTGCACCTCACCTCCAATTATAACGTTCTGGCCACAGAATTGACTTATCGCTAAGCAAAATCTTAAAATCTATGCTTTAAATAAGTGAATAAAAGTAAATAAAATTGTGTCATTTATTCCTTTCTACTCAAAAGGTATCCATGGAATTTCTAAAAAAATGAAATTTTTTATATTAAAAACATACATAGCTAGGACCTGTATATATAGTTTAGTGATAAAGACACTATCTCAGAATGCATCAAGTTTTGCATTCAATTCCCAATAACAAAAGTATATTTATGTTATTTATTTTTATGCATCACAACATTAAAAGAATCATTGTCCTCAAACTATTCACTTTATCTTGCTAAGATGGGACACTGAGATCTCCAAACATGTAAGATAATGTTAGAGCCATGCCAGATTTCCCAGGATCCTCTTTCATCCTTCAGTTTCCTCTTCTTCTATTTCTTAATGAAATAAAGATGGCAGAAGTTCATCCCTGTATTTACACACACACACACACACACACACACACACACAATGTAATGTAATGTCATAACATTTGTTGTACAAATACTACTAGTAGAAATTATTACAGCAGAAACAAGTCACTTGAGATAAACCCTGGAAGCTTAAACTAGCTTCTGATTCTAATGTGGTTTCTAATCTGCTTTTGGTCTGGATCAAGAGTCCAACACCTTCAGATTCCCACAAACAGAGTCACCATGAGCCAAACTGTCATGCTTTCTCCACTATGATGCACTAAAATATCTGAAACCAGGAGCTAAAATAAATCCATTGCTCCAGTCAGACATTCTGTCAAAGCAACAAGAAAATTAACTAACATGGCAAATTGACATCAAGAGTGGGCCATTGCTATGGCTAAGCTTTATCACATTGCTATTAAGCCTTTTTAGGTTTGCAGGAATAATGTAGAAGACTTTGAAGAAGTAGACTACAAACCCTAGGATGCTGTCATCAGAGCTTGTTGGGTAACAATGGTGGGAGTGTGGAAGACCAAACTGCCAATAGAAATCCAGATAGTGAATACATTTTTCATGAGTTTTCATGTAAGATTAGACCTCTATAAGAAACAGAACCAGAGGTCATTCATTGTTGATAGAGGTTTCTGTCCCACCTGGTACCACGGCAATTTAGTCCCAAAGAAACACACAGAGGCTTCCATTAATTATAAAATGGTTGGCCTATTAGCTCAGACTTCTTATTAACTCTTATATTTTACATATTTAACCCATATTCTTGTCTGTGTTAGCCATGTAACTTGGTACCTTTTTATCAGTGAGGCATTCTCATCTTGTTTCCTCTTTGTCTGGGTGACAACTGTAGACTAATCTTTGCTCTTCCCAGAATTCTCCCTGCCAACAATGGGTGACAATGTGGACAACTAAATCCACATAAAACCTGAGAGAGCTTGGAAAGTAATTCTAGACACAAAAGAATAGAGTTAAGCATGGCTTCTTGATAGCGGCATCTTCTCAAGTGGGCTCAGCTTGCTAGAGGCAAGCACATCTCATTTAATAGAGGCTTCCTGACTCAGCTTTAACTGAAAAAACCTTGTATCTCTTTTAAGAGGCCCCAACATAAGACACTTAAATGGTGTTTATGAATAGTCAACAACATACTTCTTGGTGGTGGCAGGGACCATGAAATTCCATAAAGTTGTGGCAATAAACATGACTCCTGACAGTACCTCTGTCATGAAGCTAGACACTCAGAAAGCTAAGGAATACAGTGGATCCAGCTGTCAAAGCCACGGCTCTAATCCTAGCCATATCACTTACTAAAAGTCACACAGTCAAAAAAAAGAGAGATATACAGTAAAGATAGATTCGGATAAAAAAAATGGATAAAGTCCTTTTAAAAAAAAAAGAAAAGAAAAAGAGAATAATTGGGTGTGTTGGCACACACCTTTAATTCCAGCACCTGGGAGGCAGAGGCAGGCAGATCTCTGTGAGTTCAAAAACAGCCTCATCTACAGAGTGAGTTCCAAAACAACCAAAGATACACAGAAAAACCCTGTCTCGAAAACCAAAAATTAAAAATAAAAAATAGAGTTTAAAAAATACAGCCACGTAAAGATGGAAAATACACAAAAGTCTGGATACTGTATGCTATTGTGTTGTCTTTAAATTGTTTGATAGCTGAGGAAGGAGCAACAGCTGCTAAAGGACATTTGATTATAAATGCTGTTGGATTAATACAACATATATATTTTGAAAATACCTTGACTTCAAAATTTAAGTCAAAAGATATGTTACTTTGGAGAAGAGGTTTTGCTTTTGTTTCTACAGGAAATGAGAGGCTGTGGATTCATTTTGGATTGAGAAAAATCAGGTTTGATCAAGGAAAACCCCCTGAAAAATCTCCAATAGGAACTGATGGCCCAGATGATTCAACATTTCAGAGGACCTCTGTTGGAGTTTTCTCTGAGTTCTACATTCAGAACAGCCTCAAAACTTCTGTCTGAGATGATCAAGCCTCACAGAATATTCCAGTCAGTAATATTCTTTAGGTCCCCACAAGATTATCAGCACCCCAATCAGCAGTAAGTAGCTTAGAAAACTATGCCCAGTTCCCAAAAAAATGAATTATGGATGCTTTTCTTTATTTAGAGTGAGGTTAAAAGTTGTTATGGGTAATAGTCAGGAAGAAAGCTAAACAAAGGAGGGGAGTATTGTGGGACAATGGTCTTGAACCCTGTAAAGATTTGTCACTTGTATTGATTTAATAAAACACTGATTGGCCAGTATCCAGGCAGGAAGTATAGGCAGGGTGACCAGAATAGGAGAATTCTGGGAAGATGAAAGGCTCAGTTTGCAGTCATCACCCAGATACAGAGGAAGCAAGATGAGAATGCCTCACGCAAAAAAGTACCAAGTCACGTGGCTAACACAGACAAAAATTATGGGTTAATGTAAGATGTAAGAGTTAGTTAATAAGAAAGCCTGAGCTAATAGGCCAACCAGTTTATAATTAATGTATGCCTCTGTGTATTTCTTGGGGACTGAAAGGCTGTGGGACCTAGTGGGACAGAAACCTCTGGCAACAATTTGTGCTGCACTCTGACAGATAATCTGGCTAATGTTTCAAAGGGAGAAAAGCTATCAGTAATCATATCTAGCTGTAAAGTTTATGAATCATAGCAGTGATCTGTTTGGTAAGACTTCCCCCAAAGGTGCAACAGTGCCACTTTTATATTTGAGGCACTGAAGAGTTGTCTAATTGAACTTAAGTTCCACTCAGTAGGAGGGAATTGATACCTAATCCTGTAAATCTAGCCAACTACCCATAGCTATAGATTTCACAGACCTTAAAGGAGAACCTGCCACTGCCATAATCCTAAGGCAGCATTGTTCCTAGCTGTATTCTAAATACTTATTCTTACACACATAGTTAAGTGTAGCTCTCATCCCTCACCAAAATAATAATCATCATCATCATCATCATCATCATCATCATCATCATCATCATCTTTATTTTGCAGCAGATAGGGATTACTATAAAGATCCACAGCTGGGCAAAACACAGAGACTAAGGGATTGTGGGATCTCCAACTGTAATTGGTACATCTACAAAGCAACCCCTATATATAAGGCTTAGGAAACATGGTGGAAAAGGATGGCAGAAAGATGGTAAAAGACACAGGAAAGAACAGCCTGTTTTGAGATAGTGTCTTCTATATAGCACAGGCAAATTACATATATGAAATATCAACAATGTGGTTGCTTAAGTAAGACCCACATGATCACCACAGCAATCAGCATTCCAACACTGATAGAGGAAATTTCACAATGCTCCATCCCCATGTGTAACAATAATAATTATAGAACAAGAGGTCATGAATTTGACAGGGAGTGGAGAAGAGACATGGAGGAGTTGGGAGAGGGCTTAAAATGGTGTAAAGACAGTACTTAACTTTTGGAATTCTAAAAAATTATTAAGTTGAAAAAATTAAATAAGGTCTGGCTATACTCTGTCTATGTTCTTACATACAGAGGCAGAATGTGATTCTTTCATCTGAATTTCACTGTCACCCTCACCCCATCCCATACATACACATAGGCTACTCTATTTTAAGTTTATGGAGCTATTTCAAAGGCTGTAGAGCCCATATCATTTGGAAATTGGCTGGCAAAGTCAGGTTCCTGGAAGCCTTTGGAAGTTCTTCCTGGTATCATGGGTGTGTTCCGTGCATCCCACTAACACCGGCAGAGCCACCACGAAATGACCACTTACAACTTCCGCATGATAAACTGAAATTTCTAAAGTCCTAAGCCAAAATAAATCCTTCCTCCCATCAGTTGCTTCCGTTGGCTATTTTGTGTTAGAGCAAACCACTAAGGCAGTGGCTCATTCTCCTCTCCACTTGCTTTGTTGTCTCCTAAGGAGAACTCACCTGTTTGTCACGGGTACAAGATTAACCATAATAGTGTCTGCTTCTATAGCATCCAACCTAAGTTGTTAGGAAAAGTAAAACAAGCATTCCCATCTGCTGAACACTGGTGGTAAGACCGTGAGGATTTCCAGACTCCGTGCCCTTGCCACCTCTCTGAGGAATGGTCCTGTATAAAATTAAGAAGGGGCATCTGAGTTCTTATTTCATGCTTCTCCACAAACAGCTGCCCAGAGTGAAGTATATAGCCCTATAATCTTGATGGAAGAGCCACTGGGTGTGCTGGCTAGATTTGTCAAGGGAACACAATCTACAGTCACGTGAAAAGAACGAGAAAACCTCAATTAAATAAATGTCACTGTCAAATTAGCATATAGGTATGTCTGTGTGACATTTTTTTTCTTAATTATTGATATGTGGGAAGACCCAGTCTATTGTGGTGGTACCACACTGGGGCAGGTTGTCCTGGGAGATAGAAGAAAGGCAGCTGAACATGAGCCCGGGAGCAAGTGTGTAAGCAGAAATCCTCTATGGTCTCTGCTTCAGTTCCTACTCCAACTTCCTTTTGTGATGAATTGTTACCTGGAAGTGTAAGATGAGATGAACTCTTTCTTCTGTAAGTTTCCTTTGTTCAGTGTTTTCTCACAACAACAGAAACCAAGCTAGAACAGGGAGACAACCATCTGTAAGCAAGGACAGTTACTTATTCAATGCTGGCCTAGGCATTTCGTAAGAAAATTCTAGAAGAACTCTAATTTTTGAGTCTCACTCATTTTATAAAGATTAGAAAGAGAACTGGGCTTCTTTTCTATTAAGGAAATAGACTCTATTATGACAATTAATGAAGACAAGAACAATATGGACTTAGAATAATATCTCCCAGGTTCATGACAAGAAAGCTTATTAACAAGTTCGGTTACCCCTTCTCAATTATCTAATTGTGTATTCATTCCTTGACAGAGGCTTTTATTCTAAATTGGTGACTTAGTTCAACTACTTGTTTGCTAATTACCAGACCACTGTGCCTTTATCATCTTGCCTTGGTCTGCCCAAAGTATCCTCTTGGAGAATAATCATCTGTTGATTGACTTGCACGGTGATAAACTGAACACTCTGTTTATGTTCTCAATGTGGGTGAGCATACCTCTTACACCCATCAAGCTCATTACAAAGTCCTATGAATATCAATGAGTGGCTGTCAAATTTACCCTTTCCTCCTTAATCTCCTGATGCTCCTCAGGATAAATGTCACACCACCTCTTGCTTAAACTTTTGCAGTACCAAACTCTTGTCTACCACTGACCTCGGCCAATGTCCGTCTATTCTCCCCAACTCTGGTCTTCCTGACACTCAGACACTGAGCATTCCACTCACTCATTCAAATCATTGTGTTCACCTTCTGACCTCCCCAACTTCATTTCCTCGCACACCTACGATGCTATTATATATCCCAACATTAATAAGCAGTGACTGAATACGACAGGTCTCCGTTTCTTTACATAGTCTACTGCCTCAGTCTGGACTATCCCTCTCACAAACGCCAGCATGTTTAAGCAGCTCTCACTTATCTCCCACCTTCAAAGTGTTTCCTCTAAAGCCTCCTGTGAAAGGTCAGGGTATCATCCCACTTCAACAGCCAGTGTATGTTGACTTTGACGTGGAAACAACATTTCATCTTGTATTTATTTACCTCTAAACTGTGAATTTCTCTGCCACTCTGTTTTCCTTTGCAGCTCTGAAACTTGGTCACAACAGGCGGAGGAAACTTTGTGCAGGTGTGTCATAGTTTATTCTGGTGGAACGCAAGATAAGATGAGAGCCAAATAGCCATTTCCTTGACAAATTAATTCATTCGCCCAGTCACTGATTACATGCTTCCTAAATATGGGTACCCTATTATAATGAGCTACTGTAATAGGGAGCCTAGTAAGACTTGAAGCAACCTGTGAGGCCAGAGGCGCTGAAAGCCAGGCTCACTCACCCCAGCATTTTGCTTAAAACCAACCAGGTAAACATAATAATAAAAATGATAATGTCATCTCACATAGTTATCACTTAACCACTTTTGAAGCACCTATGATTTTATAATACTTACATCAAATTTTAAATCCTTATAAAAATTTGGGAGAGTCTCCTGGGTTATAATCATCTCTTAATTATTGACAACAGAACTGAGGGTTCGGAGGATTAGGTAACTTGCCTGAGATGACCTGTCATGATAGAGCTCCAAAACACCCTGCCTCTTACCCTTGCCCATTCCACGCCTCTAGCCATACACTTTGCTGCACCTCCCAGTCTGACTGTGTCACCAGCCACATGACTTGTCTTGGGATGTAAGAGGGTCTAAGACATGGAGAGTAGGGCAAGGCCTCATACAGTGGGACCTGCTCACACTTGTCCCCTGTCTTTACCATTGCCACAGAAAAGACTTGTCTAGGCTAGACTGCTGCCCCAGAAACAGGAGAAAGAAACACTTAGAACAGATACTAGCCATATCTGTCATTCCAGCTAAGGTTTTGTAGACAGCGAGGAAACATGTAGGAAAATCCCAACCAGGACTGGAAAACTTGCCCAACTTAGGCCTGACTAAATTCCCAACCCTCAGACTCATGAGATGACCATATGCTTATTAAGCCACTGAATGTGGAAAGTGTTTAGTGTTATTTCACTAATCTACCAGTGTAAAAAAATCAAAGTTCGATAGAAAGAAGATAATGAGCAAAGAATTCTCTTTTTTAATTAATTTATTTTACAGCCTGATAGCAGTTTCCCCTCCCTCCTCTCTTCCCAGTCCTTTTCCCCACTTCCCCTTGCATGCCCCCCTAAGCCACTCTTCTTTATGTTTCTACTCAGAACAGGGGAGGCATGCCCTGGATATCAACAAACCATGGCATATCAAGTTGCAGTAGGACTAAGCAACTCCCCTGAGCAAAGTATTGCTGAATTCCTCTTTGCAGTAGATACTGGCTATACTGAAGAGGTGTATTACACATTAAGCACACACATTAAGCACTAAAAGTTGAACATATCAACTGAAATTGTTCTCGCTTCCATCTATTTTCTGGGGATTGCCCATCATAATAACTGTTACCCATTGAGAGTGCAGAAATGTTCATAATGTTCATTATGTACAGATGAAAGAAACTACTCAAGGGAGGTTAGATGGGAGTTCCTGGGTTAGAAATGGCAGGAGAGAAGAGATGGATAGAGAAGTCAGAAACAATTACAGATGATTAGCCACCCCTAAAGAGGTCACAAGGCCAGAGGCATGAACTAAAAATATAGAATTGGATGCAATTTAGGCAACAGAATCAGGGTTTGGGAAAATGAATAGAGGGAGATATAATATTTTACATATTAAATAACAAAAATTATAACAGCATGTACATAGCTCTCGTGAAATGAAAATACAATGTTTGTACCAGAGCAAGCTGGTCCCAGTTCATGAGAATGGCTCCTTGGTGCTGTGAAGCTGAAGAGAGAGATAAAAAGCTACAGGGTTGCATTTAATGTAGAGTAATGGGAATCTTGCTATAAAGTGTCAAAGTATCAGAATATTGGGGGCATTATAAACTGGACAGGACAAAAAAAAATTACTTGACTGACACTAGAATGTACCCGACTTATCTCAAGCTGCTGCCAGGGTAAGCCACATTCCGAGCACCAAGCTATGGTCACGAAGCTTCACACACCTCTCTAATTGTTTTGTTTACTTGCAGTGTGTTGGCAAGCTATGTAGGGAAAACTGCCTAGGGTTACTCAGGAGCAATCACGGCAGTGATGATCTGAGATGGCCGTGGTTATGTCAGGTTGAACCCATGCGGTATTCTTCAGTGGCCTCGCGCGTAGTCAGGACTGAGGTATATTGGTCGGAACTCTTTTGGTGTGAACATAACATTGAATCAGTGGGTTCCGCCCTCATTACTCTACTATAATCAATTGCTCCTCTGCTTCACGGGCTTCAAATCCTACTGAAGTAAACAGAGATCATCTTGAGGTTTCGGTATTCCTCACTGATAATATGAAATAAGCAGGTGGCTTAAATAAGACAGATGGAAGTTCCTGCATTTACGTAGGTGGGGGCCACAAACAGAGAAACAAGAGATTTTTTTTAAATCACTGTTTAACTTACAAGCTAATGATACGAAGAGACTTAGCTTCCAATTGTTAAAATTAAAATTAAAACAGAATAGCACTAATTAAATAATTTCATACATCACAGAATGACCATGATGAAATGACAGATAATTCAAACAATAGATAATAGTACGTAAAAATAACTCTCTGACAATGCCTTAAGACTGTTAGTTTCCCAAAGAATGCCGGAGAAAATCAACTAAGGCAGAGTATATCTTTCACCAAGCACCTTTACTCCTAGATATAAACTCATCAGAAATACAGATTTATGTTCATTGTATGTAGAGAGGTTCAATATTTATAATTGGAAAAAATAGAAATAAACTTTCCATCAATAATCAAATTGATGGCTGTTTTTAAATACCAGATTGAAATAGTATACAATGATAAAACAGAATATACAATTATGCTCACAAATTAACAGAGCAAAAGGGGTCAAAAAGAGTTCCTTTATATATAATTCAAATTAAGTCCAAGTGAATCCACACTGTGAGCAGGGAGAACGTTGGTTCTCCTGTGGAAATGGACAGCGGTTTCAAGGCTTGGGGGAAGGAAGGGTAGCGGTCTTACACTGCTGCTTGTCCTGATCACCAGCCTCTCAGATGTCTTTAGTTTGTGAAGATTCCCTGAGTTTTACGCTGGCAACTTGTGTCCATCCTTCCATATGTGCCTTCTCAAGAAGTGATTTAAACATTGAAACCAAGCTACAAGTGGAACTATTGTGATGAGGCAGAAACGTAGCTGCCTTGCGGTTGCTGAACTAGAAAATTCTCCTTCAGTTATATCTAAAAATGGAGACACTGACATCTCTTTTCTCCCCTGATTTGACGGAGTTAAGAAATCAAGTGTGGCAACTGATCCAAGAGAAAGGGACCTTGTAAACTATAAGAATGTATACTTGGAAGGATTCCAGGGGAACAAAACCAAGTTTGGTTCTCATCCTAGCTTTTAAATGGTTTTGCACTTTTAATGAGTTTCCCTGTGCAAATGATAGTCATTTAAGTGCTTTAGATCAAGTTTTATAAAAGCAGGTTTGTCAATTATATAACGGCCTTTAGTGTACCCAGATTGCTGCTTTTGTTTCAGAAAACAGGAAATTGCCTGATAGCTTGCAAATGGCACATTTAATTTCACAGGTGAAGGTCTACATGCAGTGCAGGAACTCACATTTAATAGCATCAAATGATACATAATTTGATTCATTCAACCACATTTTTAGAAATTAAACACGGAGTGTCAGTATCTTTCTATCCTCCGTGACTCACGATGTCAAAAGAAAGCCGGTCGTTTTGCCGTAGCGCTGCTGCTAATCTCTAACAGTTGGTTGTTCCCATTCTGCATTTCAATCCAGTGCTCAGCATCTGGAAACAGTTGAAAAGGTCAGGCCGCCATTCCCTTCTTCGATGGAGTAAAGTTTCTAAAATCTTAGTGAGCTTCCTTGTTGTGCCTCCTAACTTGCTTAAAATCACCTTTAGAAATCAACGAAAACTTTGCTTGTTAGATTGAGTTGGAAGTACAGAGGAAATTAGCAGAGGAAATTGAGATGCAGGACCTGGAGTATCCTCTTTTCCCACTGATAAAGTGTTTTTTTGTATCACAGTTTTCTATAGGCTCTCTGGCTAACTATGGGGATATATATAATTATAATTGAGGGGTGAAGACCAATACCCTGTTTATTAGAATATGGTTAGCAGTATTGCTAGTCAGCCCTGTGCCCTTAAAACAGACACCTATGACAATGAACTTCCTAGAAGAAATGTTTGTCATGGTTCAGTCTCGGAGGTTCTAGTCTGTGACTGGATCATCTGTGACCACCAAAACTCAGTTGCCTTCAGCCAAAGTCAAATATCAACTTGGAGGAAGAAAGGAAGTGAAACAGTGTAAATTTTCCTGCTGAGGCAGACCATTAGAGAATTGCTGGCAATTTTGCCTTCAGGACTCGTTTGAGATGTCTGTACCTTCATTAAACAGCTTCTAGACTTTTGGGGGAAGAGCCTGAATGAAAAGCATCTTTCATAGAGTGCACAGCTAGCTTGTTGGGCTTGCTGTCATGTTGGCGTGAGACTTGCTATCTGCTGTATGCATCATTAGAACATGCCTGCAAGAAGGATTTTGAATTCTGAAAGAAGCAGAGAAGGCAGTAAAAGTTAACATGAGAATGATGATATATCCCTCAGGAGAATGAAGATCATGTTCAGATAGGCTTCTGAAGGGACTGTGTGATGTTTCTGTATCTCCATGTACCCAGGACATCCTGATACTGCTCTGCTCATTCAAGTGCAAGAACATTAAATTACAATTATGAGCTACTGAATTTCATTGGTTTTTTTCCTGGCCACAGACCCTTATTAAGCTCATGAACAGGAACTGAAGGGAGGTGCCAGGGAAATAGTTTCATTGAGAACACCCCAAATCACTGATAGATGAGAACTACTTATTAATAATTCTACTCTCTTGTGACTTGTTCCGCAGAAGGTAGTAAGTAATGATCTATGAATTCCTGGCCCTTCATTGGTGTGTGTGTGTGTGTGTGTGTGTGTGTGTGTGTGTGTGTGTGCTCTATGCCAGCTCTCAGAGTACTCAGCATTCTGCAGTTCCAGCTGCCTGCAGCCTACTTGGCTGCTTCTCCTTCATTGTTTCAATCCCCTCCTTTATCACCAGCTTTCCCATGCACCACTGCCAAACAAACTACTTTCATTTGAATTCTATTTGTTTCTGAAGAAAACCAAAGCAAAGAGATCTAGTGGTGTATGCTGTTTGTCTGTCATGTAAGATTCTAGAAAGGGAACCGTAGAAGAATGGGAACCACAGGCAGTCTAGTTCAAGTTGTATGATGGGGAAGAAAGCCTTCTCCAGCTACACAAAAGAAGCTTGAGTCTTTTCTTTATCATGAGCATGCACAGAGTGGTAAACCTTTTCAAAGGGCAAACAGCATAGCACATCCTGATGGCATTTTATTAGTCCATTTTTTTTTGTTATTTATTCATATTGGCAAAAATGTTCCATGGTAATTCAAATCTGTATGGAGTATATAATTTACTGGTATAAGGCTTAATGTATTAACAAAATAATTACAATATTCTCTAAGAGTCTGAAACTTGAGTGGTACCAATTAAGTTATCCTAGAGAAGAAAACACATTTGTTTTCAGTCTTAAACAAAATCTTTGTCATATTGGAAACTGGTAAAATACAATGCCTTTTACTGTAATGCTTGAATCTATGTATATTTGCCTCAATACACAAGCAAAAACAGTTTTACATAATGGACCGAGCTATCAATTGCAAAGTAGTGCAGAAAAACAAAAGGTTCAATGGATCAGCAAGCAGAAAAAAAGTGTATGTTGGTCGATATCATATGAAAACAAACACTTGCTTATATAATTACTTTGAAATCAGATTAAATATTCTGACAAAAGATATGGTATTTGCAGCCTTTTATGGAATCAAGAAAAGTTATGAAACCTTCGCATTCTATTGCATCCTTTATGGCTTGCTGATAAACAATTATATTCATTTTTATTATTTATCCACAAAATCATTTTAAGAAGAGGTTTTTTAAAAGTGTAAAAATGACTGAAATATAAAGAAAAATCCTTTTTAAAAAAGATACAATAAAATTTGAAGGAGAGATTAATTTTAAAAATGGACACTGTAATAATTATAGCAACATCACAGAAAGAGATTAATGAAAATTTTTTGATTTTCTAAAGGTGATTTTAAGCAAGTTAGGAGGCACAACAGCTTGATGCACTGATACCTGAATTCACAACCTTTCGAAAGTATCTCTTCATAATGTGGGTCTCACCCATATGACTAGCTTTGGCCACAGATACTGTGACAACATCATGCAACATCTTTAAAAGGGGCTTATGCTTTTGCCTTAGGCAGTCTCTTATTGTCAGCTCTAGGTCCTGGGATTGGATTTTAAGACCACATGGAGCAGAGCTGAGTGGTCTTATTTAAGGCTTTTCTAGAATTCCTGGCCTCTAGCAACCCACCATCCAAGAGGAGTTGCTTGAAAAAATCCAGGAGTTAGTTGTAGCCTTCCTAGGAGCAGAATCACCCAACAGACCAATAGACTAGGAAGTTAATAAAATTTGAGGAAAGGCTTCAAATGGTATAGCAATGAGATCACAAATTCTTTAGCCTTGGGATAAATTTGAAGCATGCGGTCATGGTCATTCAGGTCATCCTGACCTACCAGAGTGTGTGTCTGTGAACTCTGTGATGCTGTAAGATAATAAAAAACTTCCATGTAGAGTCTTTTCCTGTTTGTTACATTTCTGCCCCGGAACGTGGAGCATAAACGACCAAGGATGTCCTGTGCTGTTCTTGCTGACCAATGCTGCAATACTAAGTGTTTTGCTGTAGATTGTCCTTCTTCTTCTATTTTATTAATCTATAAACTTTGAGAGCCTTTGGAGCCATTTTGGAAGCACGTTTTCTAGACAATGAGAATTATTGTTTTCTTCTTGATGACATTTCTCATTTTTGTATGAATAAACTCTTTGTTCTTAGACTTGGTATCATGGCTTAACTTGCCTGCTATGTTGACAGTGATTGATTTAAAACAGAAGATTTTTGACTTTGTGAAGATATGGGGAAAAAAACACCTCCTTGGTAAACGAGACAGTATTACAAACCTGTACCTTTTATTGGCCATGCCCAGTGAAGCATAGCTGTTATCCCAGTTATTTGAGAGGCTGAGGCATGAGCATCACTTGAACACAGGAGTTAAGAGCACAGGCTGGGATACATAGTAGGACCCTGTCTCAATAATTAAATACTAAGTAAAATAACATTAAGAATAAATGTGGTAGAGAAAGAGATTTTCCTTCTGGCCAGATCACCTATAGAAGCGGCACTGGTCAGCAGTTTACATAAAGTTCTAGGATTAAATTGCAACCTAGAATAGGCCATGTTACATATGACATTAGCCAAGCATCAGACTTTTATTAGTAAGTATTCCTAAGATATGCTAATGATGTTCATTTACAAAGAATATTAGATATGCTATGTTCTTAGTATATTTAAGCATAATTTTATGAACCAATAAATGTGAATAAATATAAGCAAACTTAAGAAAAACTGCTATGCATTTCATACCAATTTAAAATTTTAAATTGATTTCAAAGTGCATATAAACGAGATTTATCTCAATTTTTTTCACATATTAGAATCACATGAAGAGTTTATTAAAATCTAAATGTCTAGGTGATATCCAGACTAGATATCCACAATTATGTGATTATGACATAGACATAAACTTAAAATTTTTCAGCTAATGGCAATATGTTGCCAAGATTGGGAACAAAAAAACTTAAGCTGGATCCCTGTTGTGAGATATGATAGCTACAAGTAAGTAGGAAGCATTTGCGATATGGCTAATCTGAATTTAACTGAGCCATTAATGAAAGGAACATACCGGATTTCAAAGACATAATAAGTAAAAGTTGTTATTAAAATATTTTTCATTTATTACCTTTGAAAGGATATTTTGATATAGTACATGAAAAACAGTATCAAAATTATTTTTTGCTGTATTGATCTAGTCTGGTGGGACAAGTGTGCGATCCTGTTACTTGCGTACCCAAGTCAGGCAGGAAGAAAGCCAGCTCCGGGCTATGTAACAAGTTCCAGGCAAGCGTAAGACAGAAAGTGAGGTCCTGCCTCAAACAAACAAACAAACAAACAAACAAACAAACAAATATTTTTAAAAAGAGTTGGTCCTTTTTCATTTTTAAAGTGATATATAGACATTTTCTTTTTAGTTAAGCAGTTCTCATCTAGACTGCCATCCTACTAAATAAAAATAGCCGAGGAAATAAGTATTCTAATATTTGTGATCTTAGGGAACCTGACTCAATAAAGTGTGTGGTCACAGTCAAGAAAACAGTGTGATTTTCCCTGAGAGGTTCATTTTTTAAAGGAACAAGTAGCTCAAGATATGAAAATAATTTACAAGAATTTAATTTTCATAATTACCCTAAATTTAATATTTTAAATATAATACAGATAGAAAGTGTCTTGGTTTAGGTTTCTATTGCTGGGAAGAGACACCATGGCAACTCTCACAAAAGACAGCATTTAACTGGGGCTGCCTTACAGTTCGGAGATTTAGTTCATTCTCATCAAGATAGCTTGCAGGCAGACATGGTGCTGGAGAAGGAGCTGAGAGCTCTATACTGTGGATCTGCCTACAAGAAGGAGAGAGAGTGACCCTGGTCCTGACTTGAGTTTCTGAAACCTCGAAACCCTGTCCCTGTGATACACTTCTTCCAATGAGGCCACACCTTCTCCAACAAGGCCACACCTCCAATAATGCTACTCCCTAGAAGTCTCTGGTGGTCATTTTTATTCAACCCATCACACAAAGTTTAATTGGGATTTGAGATACAGAAATAATTAATATGTACAAAAGTCACACAGTTGCTTTGGGTTGCTTTGTTTGTTTTGCTTCTGGGGGATTTTGTTTTTCATCTTTCTGAGATGGGGATTCTGCTGTGTAGTCAAGTCTTGACTTCAAGTCTGGATCCTTTTATCTCAGCCTCCCAAGTAGTGGGATTATAGGTACGTGTCAGCAAGCCTGGTTTCATCTTGTTAAAATACTGTTTCCATCACGTTTATTTGTCAATGGGATAAAATCTTAACAGAAAAAAGGAAGACTGAATTTGTAATTAATAATTACTACCATGTTTGTTGACCCTTTTGTTAAATTTTAATCATTTCAAGATCAAATACTCTCACATGAAGAAAATCTACAGTGCCCTTGTCTGCTAAGTAAAAAGACAACATTCTACTGTAATTTGGAGCTGGATAATGTATTATTGTAATCCAGGTAGTAAAGGAAGGTTGCAAGGAAAAATGATGCATTCATAGCTAGCACATTGTCTAACATTGTAAGCTGACATTCCAACATTCAAAATCTTTGAACAACTCTGACGTAGGACATATATCTCTATCTTCTATCTATCTATCTATCTATCTATCTATCTATCTATCTATCTATCTATCTATCTTCTATATAATTGAATACATATTATTTATATATGTATTATATATTATTTCACAGCTTTTATTATCACCGCTAATACTTTTCAAATGAAAATTTTCATCTAAGGTTTAAGGCCATTCCCATCAATTGTATTAAAATTCTTCCGTTTCTTGGATATATTTCCCAGATTATTTTCCAGTTCCCGTGATAAGCTCACAAAATGAAGATATTCACAAATTATCATAATCAAACATCCTGATGATTTAAAGATGACTAAAATGCTATGTATTTCCCCCTAACCATTTGTTTTGTTAGTTCTGGAGGTGGAGTACTTCATATACTGGAGCTGGTCACAGAATTAAAACAGCACTCATTATGCTCCACATAGTAATAGCTTCCAATTCCTTATCCCCTTGCAGTCCAAACCAAAAATTTTGTTATGGTACTTTTTATGTACTTTTGCTACAAATTTCCACTATGCCAGGAGAATTATTATTTTATACTTTAATTTCAATTCTCCTTTAAGTAAAATAATCAAGACAACAAGAGAAGCTAAGAAAGTGTTAGGCCGAAATGAACTGTACTTTCGACATCCCTAACCTTCCAGAATCCTGTCATCTGAGAAACCAAGAATCAGTGGAATGAGAATGTTAAGTTATCTAAAAGTTACTAACCTCAAATGAAACCTATTTAAAAGTTCTGTCATACTTCATTGGTTCTTACCAAACCAAAATGGCAAGTTAGGAACCATGATGAGATCACCATGAGGAAAGAAAGCCTCTGGCATTAACTATCTGATGAAGTATAATTGGCCAAATCATTCATTTCCTCTTAAGGTGTCTGTCACATTCCTCTAAATTATAGTCAGGAATCTATTTCTTGGACGATTTAATAAATTCCCTCAAGATAGAGGCATTGCCTAGAATAACATATTGTGATAGTTGTAGAATAAATGGAATATTTTAACCACTTTTGCATACTCCCCTTAACTATTGGACTCTCCAGAAAGAAAGCAATATAAAACGCTAATACAGACTGAATGCTGCAGCATGCAGCCACTTTGGGAGGTTTGGAATTTTGTCAGAAATAAGCTCCTAGATTTCTCCCATCCTGGCAGCAAACAATGAACAGAACCAGAAAAGAAATGGGAATAAAATGTGCAGAAGTGGTCTTGTATACCTGCCTTTGTAAGTTTGGTGTTTTAGCATATACCTAGTATCAATTCCTAATTAGTTTCTATTTAGGGCATTCATTTATAAACAATTAAAATATATACACTTGTCACATTTTCTATGTTGTAGCAACAGACATCAATTTTTTCCTTTTACTCCATAAATCAGGTTTTTACATTATTACCCAGTAGACTGAGAAAAGTGCTTTCACAGTGCAAATATCACCCTTCCCTCTTTTATGTTGCTTCTGGTGTTCACTCACAGGTGATAGTATTTGCCCTTTATCCAGTTCCTATTATGTACTGAAATTTTTTTTCATACTTGAATTGGATATTTTTAAGAGGTAGCAAGTTAAAGATTATGTTTGGTTTTTCAATTGAAAAGTTACATTATATTCTTCATAAAGTTACAAGATGTATTACCCAGAGTTGTCCCAAGAAACAGAACCAATACGACGAATATTTTATATATAAATAAAAATGACATATATAAGTCAAAGTACAAAACTTCAAGTGAATGTACAAGATTCTATTGGCTCTTGTTAGTGGTCCATGGACCAAGACGTACCCAGTCTATGAAACAGAAAGTTGATCCTATGAGTTAAACAGAGAGGGTAAGTTTTACAGACATGAGAAATCAAGGAAACAAGGGCCAAGGAACAAATATGGGCTTGGCTGTTTCAAGGTTACATTCATTATAACATATATGTGTTAGTTTGAAAGAAAACGGTTCGCAAAAGGAGTGGCAATATCAGGAGGTGTGGCCTTGTTGGAGTGATCTTGTTGGAAGAAGTGTGCTACTATGAAAGCAGGCTTTGAGGTCTCATATATGCTCAAGTTACATCCTGTGTCTCAGTCTACTTCCTCTTGCCTGCATACCAACATATAGCAGCTCCTTCTCCAGCATCATGTCTGTCTTCAGGACACCATGCTCCCTACCATAATAATGGACTGAAATTATTCGTGACCACGCTCAGTTAAATGCTTTCCTTTATAAGAGCTGCCACAGTCATGATGTATCTTCACAGCAATAAACCCTAACTAAGACAAAATGTGATTTTACAACACAGTTTTGTTAGTTTATTAGGGTTTGACCATCATCTCCATCCCTGTTTTCCAAAAGATGTGATCTTGCATGTAAAGAACTCTATCCTATCTACTTTTGATTTGGTACCTCAAAAGGCCAACCCAGGATTCTTCTTCCTCCCATTTACTCACTAAATGGAGTTGCAATCTTGGGGAAAGCATTAAGGATTATTTCCAGATGAGTTTCAACTACATTTTCAGCTCTCCTCTAAACATCAGTTAGGGTAGCATGCAGGAGCTCAGAATCCTCCAAAGCCATGCCCTTGTGGTTATCTTCCCCAACAGGCTAGTTTGTGTTCTTTCTGCCTTCAGCTCTGCCTGTTTCTCCATTTCTCAACTAAGCTTTCCTTAACACTCTAGCCATTCTCCTTCCCTCTGTCACGGAAGAGGGTAATTAATGTTTGCACTTTCCAATGCAGAATGATCCCTTATTTATGCATTCCTCTCATCCCTCAAAAGGGAGTTCCAAAATCAAAGGCACAATGTCTACTCCTCCGAAAGACTGCTCGGTAGTCTTCAACATAGGTGCTCAATAAATATTCACTATCTGATGCAATGAATGAACTAGAGAAGGAAACCGCAGTTTCTGGGGGTCTCACGAAGAGTAACCTAGTCCTGGAGTTGCTCTTCAGTCTTCAAACCCGGCCGTCCAGAATCCCCGCCCACTCCTCATGGGCCTTGGGAAAGGGAGGGCTCTGCGCATGCCCCGTATCCAGGGCAGCCTCCGGGAGCGCCTCCCGGCCCCTCCTGGCGCCTGGGCGTGCGTTCACGGTCCCGGGGAGCGTGCCCTGCGTGCGGGTGCCCGCCTAGCCCGCCGGGCTCCGGATCCTTGAGTGCCCGGGCCGGGCCTGCGGAGCGGGCACCTGGTGGAAGCTGCGCGTGGCGGTAGCGTCCGAAGCCAGGCAGACGGCGGACGGTGAGTGCGGGCGAGTGGCGGCGGCTGCGCGCGTGCGCGGCGTGGGCCCAGGCTGGGGCTCGCGCCCGGAGGCGGGAGTGGCCGAGCTGGGGGCGCGGGCGGCGGCGGGCGCGGGGTGCGAGCTCCCGGGGCTATGGGTGGGGTGCAGGGCCAATGGCCAAGACCGGGGCGGCCGAGGCGACTCCACCGAGGGCGGGGCGAGCCGGGCGGCGACCGAGCAGACGCCGTGGGCCAAACGATCTCTGTGGGGGCGGAGGTCCGGGACAGGGTGGCGGCCACCTGCACAGTGCAGGGCCGAGTCCGATCTGAGCCGACCGAGAGCCCCGAGGGCCCCGAGCAAACTTCCCCCAAGAAACTTATTGGGGCGTGGCCGACGGGTCCCGGGGACCCGCGCCTTGCCTTTCGCCCTGGTTCCCGCAGGTGCGTCCTGGAGGGGTCCTGTTGCTGGTGCTGTAGGTCCTCCCAATTTCCGAGTGCTTTGCAGGGCCCATTCGCTCTAACATAGATGTTGAAGTTTGCTGGCTTGATTGTTTGCTGTCTTGGGAAGAAAAGATTCTTACTGCCTTTATCTCAAAGAAAGTATTGTTAGGAAGTGCTGCCTAGTCTGTGTGTCAAGCTGTCTATTGTCCCATGTGCTGGTGCAGAAGGCTAGCTAGTTCTTTTTATATTTTTAAAGAAGGCCAATGGATATAATTAGGCTTTTTCTTTTTGAAATACTCCCGCCACCTCTAAATCCTGCCCTAGGATAGTTCCCAAACTTGTCTGTGCGGCAGATTGGCTGGCAAGTTTTAAAACTAACCGTGCTCCCATTGCAGCGTGGACTAGTTCATACACAAGGCATTGATTTGTAAAAAAAAAAAATCCGCTTGCAATTCTGAGAATAGTAGAGTTCAGAGACACTCGTTGAATAAGAGAAAGTCAAGACTAGTTTTACAAAGTAGTAGCATTCGGTTTGTAATTGCTGGGCTGAAAACTCTAGTTTATTCTTCCCTGTCCGGAACGCACAACTGTGTTTTGTTTCCCACCAGCAAGGGAGAAAAGTTTCCCTAATGGTCAAACTTGAGCTAGAATATTTGACTGTGGTGTTTAGAATTCCTGTTGGAACTACTAGTGCCCCCGTTCGGTCCCTTGTTATAGCCGCGTGGTTATCTCATTTTAATCGTTCCTCCCAACCCGACGTTGGGCCCGATGTTTAATGTAAGTCAGTCTCTGGGAGATTATCCCTTAGGCTTCTGGTGTTGACTCTAAAGGGTTACCGTCGGTTCCCATAGCAATGGGTCCTCCAGGGGAAGTGGGCGGGACTTCTTACCATTGGGTCTAAAAAGGATTCCTCTGAAGTTTTTGATTCATAGTCCTCAGTGAGGGAAAGGAGGAGGATTTCTCTTCTAGGCTTCCTTTCTGGGATAATTACAGATTATCATGGAAGGATACTTCTCAGGGCTACGTTTTCCTCCCTGAGTCCACCGGTCCTTATGCATTTCCCAAATACTCATCTCATCTGTCCACACTTTGATTTGTTTAGCAAAGCTCCATGTTCCTGACATCCTTCCTTCCACACACACAAACTTGAGAATTGTGGACGGTGTTTTTTTAAAACACTAAGACATTTTTATGTTCAGCAGTTTATAAACCTGAAATATCCCACAGCCATGCAAAGCAAAAAGGAAATGAGAAAAAAAAAAGAAAGAAATAGAAGTCAACATTTTGTGAGAAAAAAATGGCGCTGTCAGCGTTTGAAGTTGTTTGATTCCTAGGTGTTTCCCCAGAGGAGCTTCAAAATCTCAAAGCACTTGTGTAATGTTATCCTTTCAAAGTGACAGAGGGAGAGGCACGGAACTCCTTCCTTCTCCAGCATTCAGAGCCAATGAAAAACCACTTGTGATAACAGCAGGACAGAAATACGTAGCGTGTGCATTTCAGACTTGGTGTCTTGAAATCTTTCGAGCTTCTTTGTATGTAATGAGTGTAGTGGACCCCTGTGTGTCACTGGGGTTGTGTTGATTCTGAACATGTCTTGGGCATCCTCTCTTCTGTTTCTGTGTGCTAATTCACTTTCTGTTAACTTGCCATCAACCAAATTCTGCAAATTGGCCACTCAACTGTGAGAGGGAATGGTGATGGGACTGTAATCTGGACCTGGAAACCTCATGGTGCTGAAGTAGGATTTTTTTTTTTTTTAAACCATCGCATTTTTTCCCACCACACACTGAAGAACTGCTACCCTATTCCAGTAGTCCAGTAAAAGATCCTTGAGCACAGGTGTTCATGTGCTGTCATTGATAGATGCTTTTGGAAAGTTAGTTGCAACCGTAGCTGAGAATTTCTGTTGCTTCCAGGGCTTTTTAAGCATCTTAAAGCAAACAGCACTTACCTTTATTTCCGACTTTTGGAGATACTGCAACAAATATAAGGAAAGTAAGATCGTAGTCACATTTCCCTGGCAGGCGTCGGCTGTTAATTGCTTTCCCTTCCAGTTAGCTGTCCTGCTGAGACAAGGTTGACTTGTGAATGTTTGTCTGTGGAAATGGCCTCACTACGTAGCCCAGGCTTACCTGGAACACATTGTGTATTCCAAGCATCCTCCTGCCTCAGCTTCCTGAGTACTGGGATTATAGGCATGTGCCATCATTCCTGGCTTAAGCACTTTTAAATAAAACTTTTTATTTAGTTTTAATATCTCAAATGTCTCCTCTTATTTGAAAATAAAATTTTTATAATGGATATGCCCATTTGCTTGAGTTTTATTTATTTTGAGTTTTAGTTTGTTTTTTAAATACTAAATTCCACTTTCAACTTTGAGAATATGCTATTAGGTTCTCAGGTTGCAAAGCCTAGATTGTCCTTGCTAGGTGGCCTTAATTACTTAATGTTTAAATCTCCTTTCTTGGGATAAGGAATGAACCAGATAGAAGGAGGGCAGCAGAATGGCAGAGGATATGGACTCAGTGCAGTCCCAAGAAACAGGCCCAGCCCAGGTCAATGCCCTGTGTACAAGTCTTAGCGTCTGTGATTTCCTTCGGCTAGATTTACAGCTCTAGAAGTAGGTGAACTCTTTTATGGTTCCTGAAAATTGTTAGCTTGTTTTTGTGCTGACCTGTTCCTTCCTTACCTACTTTGTGGTCAAGTGCTCCAGCACTCCAGTGTTTAATCCTCCCAGGGTTTCTGAAAAAACTCACTTAGTTTTAACATTGAAATTAGTAATTTATTGCTTTGGGAGTTGTCGACGCTAGTTCCATTCCTGCTTTTAAATGGTGATTTTTTTTTAAAAGCGAGTTATAGACATGTCTTATTTAAAAAATATTGTGAGATTGTTTCAAATATAGAGTTTTAAAATTATTTTTGTTTTGGTTTTGGGTATTTTGAAGCAGAGTTGGGATTTATTAAAAATTGCATGTAGCTGTTAAGAGCAGGGTTTACAAGGAGAGATGCTCAAAGTCCTATTTGGAAGTGTAAATGTGGGCTCCTCTCAGAAGGGATCACTTCATTATTCACGGTCATTTATGTTACGGTGTTTTCCTGATAACAAAATACTTCCAGTAAAATATATTTAACCCGTTTTACTACTTATTATAACGTACAACACATTATTATCACAATTTTATGTTTCCATCTTTGTTGCCCTTAATGGTTTTTTTTTTTATAAACAGTCATGTTTCACATGTCCAGGGGTGACATAAATCTTCAAAAACGTTGAAGGTTTGAATATTAGCCTTTCCTCATCTACACACCAATCCCAAATGTTAATGCCAAAGTCTTTGATTTAGAATACGTAGAAATATGGTAGGTCAAATCACATGATTCATGAAATCCTTCTATTTGTTCTTTCAGATAAAGGTGCTAGATTTAAATTAATCTGCACAAAGTTTTAAATGTCTACCGAACTTGTAATATAAGTGGCCTCCTATGCCAGTCCTCTTGTCTGTCTCCCACGTGGTAACTGGATGACGATGAGGACGTGCCTGCTCCCAGGTGTGGCTGAGGAGAAGGTTTATTGTCCAACCGAGGGAGAACACCAACTGAGACGTCTGGAAGGGAGGGAAGGAGGGAGGGAGGGCCAGGAAAGCACGTGGGAACCCCCTGTGGGCAAAATGGCCAAGGTGACACAGGGCTCAGAGGTGGGGGGAAGGGAAGCCTAGTCCCTGGGCTGGAGAGGTTTGGAGTGGGGGCAGGGCGAGAAGTGAGAGGAGATGCCACAGCACTGAGTGAGACTTGGCCCAGAGACCTAGCAGTAACCAGTGTGTACTGTTGGCCTAGCAGTAACCAGTGTGTACTGTTGGGTTTGCCCAGTGGATTCTCTGAGTCTGCTGTTGGGGTTTTCTCCTTGGACTGCCGGGAGTGGTCTTTCCCTGTTCTCCCCTGAAGGCGGGCCCAGGATTCATGGAGGAATTTGCCTGGCTTTCCTCATCCTCTTTGTGCAGTTACCTAAGCTTACATTTTTAATTTACTTGTCTAAGAGCATTGCTTCAGTCTTGTGGGGTTCTGGGACTGTCAGAGTCAGACAGTGAGAAAGATGCAGAGGGCATCTGGGGGTTCAGAGTTTCTTCTCAGCCTTGTCTTCTTTGTGAATCCCAGCGCTTTTTGATGTTCCTCACTGCTGGGCCCTCTCAGGTTGGCTAAGATGGTTGCCCATCCCCATGTGCCTCCTCCTGTGTTGATTTCCTTTTGGTCTCTGGTGCAGCCATTTTAGGTCTGTAAATCTCTGTGCCTTGTAGAAAGATCTCTCTACTGGTATTTCAGTGGAATATGTGGAAAGGCTGTGATTGGATATTAAAGTCTTTGAACATTCATCTTTAGAACTAGAAGACACTGCGCATTTGGCAAGCTGCTGTCTTTCCAAATACTGTCGTGAAGGGTGGTCAGTGTTCCTGTAGGGAGAGAGGAAATGTTCTTCAGACCTCCCGCCTGGCTCAGCAGCTCACTTTCTTGAGCAAGGCCCTGACTTCTGCTGGGGTTCTTCCTAGGGATTTATGTTTTTGTTGCTTTTGTTCTTTGTTTATCAAATTAACTTGCCAGTCTGAGGGATGGTGCTTTTGTGTATTTGTTTTATGACTGCCTCTTACTCTTTAGAGCAATGCAGCATTCTGCCTTTGGTTTCCCACGTACACAAGCATTTGCAGATAATGACACCTATATTTACTTCCTTGTAGTAACTGCATTTTATATTTTGACTTTATGGCAAGTTGCACTGAAGTTAGCATTCGCAATCATGTAAAACGCTTCTGGAGCATTGTCAATAACAGTCTTACTGTATGAACTTGTACTTTATTTTAGTAGACAAAAGAGGAGTACAATTTTGGTTTGTCATGGTCCCATGTCAGGTCAAGGAAAATTTATCCCTTCAAATATTTTAGAGGATGATATTTGAATGTTAGCAAATGGCCATTAGCATCTATCACTTGTCATTGGCCTTTCTTAAAGTAGCCAACTGATTTGAGTCTCACTTAACAGTTTGAATCAAGTTTGTCTCTGGGGGATAATTCTTTAGAAAGTTATATTCACCAGAATACTGATATATAACATATTCAATCACAATCATGTTTTCTTTGATGTGGGATATGAGTCAGTCATTGGGGGCTATTTGCTAGAAAGTATTCTGGGTTACTAAATTCTCACCTTGTCTATGGACAGCTTTTGAAATAATTGGCTATCTCTTCTTGAGTCACTTCCGCATTTGACTCTTGTTGATTCTCCACATCTTCATTTCCTCTTATACCTTTGGTCTTTTGGTTTTCTCATTCAGATATTTTAATGTATGCTAGTTTTTTACTAACCTGTTATTTGGAATGAGTCAAGGCTCACTTCCTACCAACCTCAATGCAAATACTCGCAATACTTTAATACATTACAGTGCACCTCTGCAATTTCCAAATGTGTGCTGTTACCTGCTCAGACAGCCCCACATACTTTTTTTTTTTTTCTTGATTGCCTTAAATAAGACAGTCTTAGCGAGTCCAATCTTGAAACATCTTTCTCTGTAAACCTGATCTGTCTGCATCCCACTTCCTTTCTGGGTCTGTTCATTCTAAAACCATTAATGTTATGTTGAGTTTTGTTTCCTGCTCTAGTCTGGTGTATCTACTGCTATGTCTTCAAGAGTATGTTGTGCCTTCAGCCAAGACCAGAATGTAGCTCCTTTTCTCACCTCTCTTGTCAGCATCTTTTTCTCTTTCCTGTCAACTCTTTTTTTTTTAAATTTAATTTTATTTAACTAGCACTTTTTTATTTATTTTATATACTGACCACAGTTTTGCCTCCCTCCTCTCCTCCTGCCCCTTCCACCTCCCATGGGCATGAACATAGCATGGCACATCAGGTTGAGGTAGGACCAGCCTCCTTCCCCTGCATCAGAACTGGGCGAGGTAATTCAGCAAGGGTGACAGTTTCCCAGAAGCCAGCTAAGTGCCAGTGGATCTCACTGCTAGGAGCCTTATGAACAGACCAAGCTACACAGCTGTCACACACATGTAGAGGGCTCTTCTGGTACTGTTGCCGTGGCCTTCCAAGGTTAAACCTAGTCCTCTTTCGTTGGCTTGTTTTTTTTATCAACATAACTCCCAGAATGATTTCTTCTGCCCTCTCCTGTCCTTACCTCCTCTACCTTTCCTCTTTAGTGCTGAAGGTTGTACCCAGGGCTTTGCACGTGCTAAGAAACTGCTCTGCCACTGATGCACATCCTCCACCCCAAAGTGATCTTTTGCAAATTTCAGTCAACCAGGCTTAAAAATCTCCAGAGCCCTGTGTGTCACGTAAGCCAGATTCTTTGTGATTGACATTGCTCCCACATTTCAGTTCCCAGTAATTCTGACCCATTCTCCCATTTCTCCCCTCATACTCTCCACTCCAGCTGTTCATCCTTCTTTGCTGACCCTTGAATACAGTAAGCACATTCCCATGCTAAGTCTATGTGCTGTGCTTTCCCTCTGCCTGTAATAGGATGCACACCCCTCATCCAGTTTCCCGGAGAGGAAGGTGTTGCTGTCCTCCTTGCTTTCATCACTGTAGCCACTATGTTAGTTTGCTTAGATTGTAGCCTCAATCTGGGTTCTTCAAATACAAGAATGTCTTAAAAACTCTCTCCTTCCTTTTTATATGACAAGAGAGTGTCCTCTGACCTTCACATTCGTACTGTGAAACCACACACACACACACACACACACACACACACACACACACACTAAATGAAATGTCATCCAGATTTTAAATCATGATGTGATGCCCTTGAAACATACATGAGCCCAGTAGCTGTTATGTAAATGCAAAGTTAAAGAATTTTTCTATTCCTTATTTTTTTCTCAATGTGTATTTAATTTCTTATATGTATTAAGGCTTATTTTTTTTCCCCTGTGGATTTTATGGGAAAGAGTAATCTGCATATTCAATTAGATAGCGTGAATATTTTAGCCGTGATTTTTATGCACAGAAACAGTATGCTGGAACAGCATTGTTCTGATGACTTTGCCTATTCGTTGAAACTGGCTTGATCTACATTTTCTTATTAAGAAAACTTAACAGGTTACAGCTCATTTTATATTGAATTCTGAATCATCAGCACTATTGACCAAAACTGAAAGGAAAGATCTTTGTGATATGAATCATGTTTCCTGTAGGTTCATTAATGGTAGTCCAGTTGGAGAATACTCCTTGTGCCAGGTCTACACTTTGTTCAGGGTGTCTTGCAGGTAATTGCTGCTCTTGTGAAAGGTTGTATTTATTTATTTATTTCTTTGTTTGTTTATTTTTGTACTGGGAAGAGGTTGAACATGGGGTCTCCTGCTTGTTATGCAAGCACTCTGCTACTGAGCACTCTTTCCAGCCCTGTGCAAATTTTTGGTATTACTATTTTTTTAATCTACTTTTTTTTATTATTTTGTTTGTTTGGAATTGCCACTTCATGTGTTTTTTTTTTTTTAGTTTTTATAAGTCATGTTCCCACTCATTAGTGGAGGACTAACTTTAGCCCTTGGATGCTATTATATTTTAAATCTCCGCATAAAGAAAAACTTCTGATGCCAACCACTACCTATTTTTCATGTTTGTTAGTGTAAAATATAAGCAGTTTAAAGTCAAAATATGTTTAATGTGACTTGGGATGATCTACATGCCCAAATGGCCTAGAAATCCGTTAAGTTCTTAGCTGGGAATATAGTGGACAACTCTCCCCAAATGTTACTCGGCATTAGAAATGCTAATCAGGCTCCTAGAAGCACCTTTTAAGGAGGAGGGTTCAGATTTCAGGGAGCTGCTGGCAGCTGGCCGCATCTCATACAGGGCCCTTCCCCATTCCTGTCCTGTCTCTGTAGACAGGGATGTGTGCACAGGGCCGCCTCTTTCACTCACCCACTCTGGTAGCTTAGGGCCATAAGCCCTTTGTGTGCCTGAAGCTGGAGAGTGTCTTTTGGAAAGTGGACTGTTCTGAATGTAGCCAGCGATGGAGAGAAGAGTGTACAGTCAAGGCATCCCCCCATTCTCTCCAGATGACATCCATGGATAATAATTAATGTTTATATCTCCTTTATTTGAACCGAAGTTCCAGTTAATTTACTACTTACCATTCAGTAAGTGTTTCTGTGGGATCCATTCATGTATCCCTGAAGTATCACGTATCATGAAAATCGCCCCACAGCTTACCTTAGTCCTGAGCAAGTGGCTCTGGCATATCCTCACCGGGCAGGATATACCTGACTATGTGAAAGGGTCGTTGTTGGTTTTTATTTATTTTTTTAAATTGCCATGTAGAGTTCCAAAAAGTGTTGGTAAACTTCTGTACCTCTGTCATGCTACGCTATTAGATCTTCTTGTCCTTTGTGTGGGTCTTTTATCAGTATGTGGTTTCGTTGATAGACATCCCTTTTTTAATCTGCATTGTGGTTAGAAAACAGCGATTCACTGACTTATGTAAATCTTTCAGATGCTGGCACTTTTCATTCTGTAGTTTCAAGAGATCATATAATACTACAGCTGCTTTCGTTGTAGCAGCGCTAAGTGCTGAGAAGTTTTCAGATTCTTGGTGTCAGAATCATAGTTTCCAAAATTTGATTTTTACCCAGAGGCTTGAATTTTACCATCAGCAATAAATATTGTCAGTTTTCTCTTGAAATGCCAGGTTTATTTCTTTTGAGAAATTGTCTCCCAGAGTCTTGATAAGCACACCTTGCTCACTCTCCAGTAACAATGACTTGCAAAGCCTACAGGTTTGACTTGCACAAGTTTCAAGATGCTTCACTCAAGGTGACCATTCTCTTTCAGGTTCATCAGAAGTGCCTTGTGCAGGCGTTAGAAAGTTGTATACTCAAGTGTTGGATTTATTAAATGAACCATTTTTACTGTGCCTTCTCTCACATTTCCCCATGAAATACTACTTTGATGATCGCTAAGGAATATAGAGTTGTGCTAATCTTCATTCACCCAGGCTGTTTACCAAATGCCCAGATACCCCCTGTTTGTGGCTGGGAAGAATGCAGAAGGTAAAGTGATTTACTATGACCTCCTTCAGTATGTCTTCCTTCTGCATTTTAGGGTACCCTGGGGTGACCTTCCACAGGCTTCGCGTGAT
>NW_004949101.1:9817055-9819225 GCF_000317375.1 Microtus ochrogaster | reverse complement strand
GATAGCTCTCCTGTGGAGACTTTCAGTTCTGCATCACTGCTGCCAGATGTTGCTCTGGGACTCTCTGTTGCTGGTGCCCACTTGCGACACTTCCCTAAGCAGTGCTGTTCAAATTCTTTAAGATACTTGATGCTTTTAATAAAATAGGTGCATATGCAATATATTTACTGTCTACCACCTCTCAGAAGTATATTTTCATAGCCAGGAAACTCTATTGGAAAATTCAAGTAGCATTTAGTTTGTTGTTTGGTTTTTGCCAGAATAAAGTTCATATTCCCCCAGTATTGGGAGGGAATGTGTAGACTGGGCTGAGCTGCATGGCCGCCTTTCTTCCCCCTCCTTCCATATACCCGACTGCTTGACACAAGTGCCCAGAGCAAGACCAGATTGCCAGCACTGTGCTTTTCTGCTTGTGTTAGGAGAGAATCTTCCAGGAGACCTTGCGAGGGTGGTTGTTTGCGGCTGAGGAGGCATGAGTTTTTGAACTGCCCTATTCACACAAGCCTATTTCATTGCTTTGTTTGAAGATTTGTTTGAAGATTGGGTGTGTCTAATGTAGTGGAAATTCATCCATTCAGTGTTAAATACAGATGAAACACATTTCAGAGCCACAAAAAGTCTTCTTAATTATCATTTTTTTGGACTATTCATATCACTGCTTCCCTCCTTTCATGTGAATTACAGAATTTATCTTCCTTTCCAGTTCATTAAATCACTAAAATTCTCTATTGTGCTATAAATAAATATGCTTGACCATGAATCGGGTTTGGTTGAAAGCAGTTTGTCCCTGTAAGTGATCCCGGTTAGCCCACGCTTCTCCTTGAATGTCTGCATTGCGTTAAATGTTAGACTTCCAATAAACCAGAGTCTTACTTTAAGCGCATGCAGGGGCTTGCTTTAGGTTGAGCTCTGTTATTTTCAGTTGCATTAGCTACAAGCTGATATAGTATTATAAGCTGCAGTTGTGCTTGGACATGTCTGGGAGAGCCTCAGGATACATTTAATAGCTCTCTGTGTTCTTTACCGCTGTGCCTAGTTTAAGCTTGCAACAGACAGTTGGAAACACTTAGACCGCAGTCTCAGGCCATTTTACCACAAGATCAGTTGCACTGCACAAATTTAATATAGAGTGCTAATTGGACTCGGACATGTTGGGCCTGAACTTTGCTCTTATGTAAGCAGAGAATGCCAGGTGTGTGGGTGTGACCTGTTAGCTCTAGATAGAGCTGTGAGATGCAGCCCTAGAGACTGGCTTTTTTTTAATTTGGTGACATAAGCAGGGTGGTAGAGTTAGATATGGAGAGTGGAGCTGCCAAGGAGACCTAGATTTGAGATATCCTCCGAACTGCAGGGTGAAGGATGGGGTGAGCCTCTGATCCGTTTACAGGAAAATAGGGCTGTGACGATGGCAGGACGCAGCAGCGTCATTTGTACTGTGAAGACGGAAAAGAACAAGTCACCAGAGCTACAGTGAGTGAGCCAGAGTGGGGTGACGGATCCAGAACACACTGGAAGTCGTACGGCTTGGGCGGGTGCTTGCTGTGTGCTCCTGGTGTGCAGGCGAGTCCATTTTCACTGTGTTCTGATAGTCTTTGTGAAGACCATCCCAGTGCAACTGAGATTTGGCCACCTGCCATTTAATAAACATCTCTTTTTTTGTCCATTGTTGATGTTATTTTAAATTTTACTAGAGGATATTAGTATAAGCAAATAGTGAATCCTTAGTAGTTCCGTGACTTGCCCACAGCTGCCTGAGCAAAGAGAGTTCGCTGAGTTAGATAGAAATTTTGTTTTGTCTTGAGCCTAGGCTTGGCTTTGGTCTGATCCCAGTTGTCTCTACACTGGCATGACCTCCTATTAGCCCATACAACTGTAAAGTATGGTAAAATGTCTCTCAGTGTATTGTTAGGAAAAATTAAGAGTTCCCCCTTTGAAGATGGATGTTAACTTCAGTGGCAGGTAAGGGCCATAACACATGCTTCTGCCTGAAGGTTGTGTGATGTAGATTGGGAAAACCCAGACCTAAGAACAGATTTTCAGATTCCTGACTTTGGAAAGTGAGGACTCCCCCCCCCCTTTTTTTTTTTTTTTGGTTTTTTGAGACAGGGTTTCTCTGTGGTTTTGGAGCCTGTCCTGGAACTAGCTCTGTAGACCAGGCTGGTCTCGAACT
>NW_004949101.1:9780300-9816955 GCF_000317375.1 Microtus ochrogaster | reverse complement strand
CCTGCCTCTGCCTCCCGAGTGCTGGGATTAAAGGCGTGCGCCACCACCGCCCGGCCACCCCTTTTTTTTTGAGACAGGGTTTCTCCTTTGATTCCTGCCCTGGAACTCTCTCACTCACTCTGTAGACCAGGCTGGCCCTAAACTCACAGAGATCTGCCTGCTTCTGCTTCCTGAATGCTGGGCTTAAAGGTACGTGCCACCACAGCTCAGCAAGTGAGACGTATTTTAAGAGCAATTAGGTTATTTTATCTTTAGCTCTGTGTAGTAGAAGCACTGACCCACTTAACTAGTAAGTATCCTTATCACAAAAAAACAAGACTCACTGAGTATATTATTAGATTTACACTTTTGTTCCAAACACCTTATTTTCTGGTTCTAATATAGGAAATCAAATTAAGTATAGAAACTCCTCAGCATCCATTCGCTTTACAACAGCAAGTGAGATGGGAGCAGCAAAGGGTGTTTCACCAGTGCACCTTATTTCCCGTGGCAATTGGATGCTTTCTGAAAGTTCCTTGGTGTTGACCTTGGTAAGGTTACACAGGTGTTTAAGCACCCTGTACCTTCGGGGCGTGTCTTTAGCAACACACCTGAGAAACTGCACTCTTTAAAGTTAATCAAAAGGTCATCAGGGCAGGGCAGATGCCTTAGTGATTAGGTGTGCTCTTTGCTTTTGCGGAAGGCCTGGGTTCAGTTCCCTGCAACCATATGGCAACTTACTTTAACTTTAATTCCAGAAGATCCAGTGCCACCTTCTGGTATCTGGATACCTACATGCATATGGTACACAGAAACTTAAAACAGGAACATGCGTGTGCGCACACATGCGTCCACACAGAGATCTTAAAGTTAATTAAAAGTAGCATAAATCACTTTTAATTTGAACTTGGAAGAGATTTTACTTTGAGCTTTTACTGGAAATTAGTTTCTATAGTACCCCATCGATGATAGGCTTCTTTTGGTAATGCTTACATCTTTTTTATTTTATTATTGCAAACATGGGATTTTAACTAGTTCTTTCTATGTGGTTTGCTAAAAAATAAAATTTCAAAGGTCTTCCTGGTGTTGCTTCAAACAGTGTAAAGTGTAAGATACTGTTTTGATCAATGCTTCTGTGTGGTGGGAGGGGGTAAATTGAAGGGAGAGAATAGAGTGCCACCTGTTTCTGTGCTTGAGTGAGTAGGGGAACAGCACACATTTGGGTTGCGTTGTTTTTAGGGTTCTCGTGTTTTAGGAGTTTTTCACTGAGTAGAGTTTGCGACAGATTTGGAATCCCACTATTAATCACGACTGGCACAAAATAACTATCAAGTGGTTCAGGAATCGTCTGTATTCTGAGAGCATTCAGAGCAGAATTCACCTGCTCATTGGAGCAGGGCATCTCTCAGTACAGTCACACGGTCTCTAGTTTGTGAGTGACATGGGCGTCCCTCATGAAGTGATCTGATTGTGATGTTCGTGGTGATTCTCCTAACACACGGTGGAGATTAAATCCGTCAGAGTAAACAACCGTCTTGGTGATATGCTCATCTTCTTCTTTTTTTAATAAGGAGATCTCAGGCCCTAAAATTTCTTTGGATAAATTGTTTTCAAGTACATAGTAAGAGTCTGTGTGGTCGTTATAATAATGTTTCTTCCTTTTAACCTGTTAATACAGAGTCTGTTTATTTGAATATATGCAGCATCTTTTAAGGACTCATTTCACCCCCAGCTTTTATTTTATACAATTGTTAATTTTCAATTGATAACTATCTCTAGCAACTGTTACCCAGTGAGCGGTTGGTATCTAATGACTTCTTTTACTTGCATGCAGGGATGTTTTCCATGCCTGGCAATGGAAGTTCTTACTTCAGGATTCCATCTACGTTTTCCACCATATCAATGGTTGTCATAGTAGCAGCCTCAGCTGAGAATTGTGATTTTATACTTTATCAAATGCCTGCATGATGAAAGTACAATTGTTCTAATGTAGGTCAGCCAGCATTCTAAGTCCTCATCTGGTCTGATTAAGGGCATATAGTTCTGTTGCGTTGTATAAATGTTAACATTATTTCACTGACTTCAGGGTACCATGAATTATAAAATATATACCACAAGAAAAAAAGGTTTAGTGGTTATAATCACTAGATGCTGTCTTTTAATCATTAGAATCCGGATTAAAGTGTATGTATGTTTGTGGGAGAACTTAGTGAAACATTGCACACGTATTTACACTTAATTTTATTGTAATAAATAAATAAAAAGGAAACTATGTCTGGTAATAATTATATCTGCAATATATAAATGTTTTGCTTATGTGCAGATATCTATATCTCTATCTATCTATCTATCTATCTATCTATCTATCTATCTATCTATCTATCTATAAGCATGCATGTCTTTGTAGGTGTTATTCTTTTTTAAAAATGCTAAAAAATGCGGCAAGATCCCCGCGGCAGTAGGCAGCAGAAATGCTGTAGGTCCCAAATGGTGGCGGCGGGCCATGTGGCGGCAGACAGCGGGCCCTGGGAGCAGCCAGTCCCAGGCAGAGACGGCTGCTGGTCCCCGAGCAATGGCTGGTTCCAGGCAGGGAGACACATGGCGGGCGGGCAGAAGACAGAAACATGGATAGACACGACATGCAGGGTGAGGTTGAATGTTTATTCAGGGGGTTATGGAGGAGGAGGAGTGAAGGGGGGGACAGAGAGAGAGAGAAAGAGAGAGAAAAGGAGAAAGAGACAGAGAAGGGGGGAAGCAGAGAAGTGGGGAGAAGGCAGAAGAGAAGCTGCCTCTCCGAGAGGAAGATGGAAAAGAGAACGAGCTCAGGCAGGAAGCTGAAGATCAGCCTGCCTCAGCGGATGGGGAGGGGAATGGGTGTGGCTTGTCTCTTAAAGGGACCAAAACCATAACATTCCCAGGTCTTCCTTATAATAAAAAGCACGCACGTCGAGGAAGCAAAAAAAAAAAGGAAGGGCCCAAGATGGCGGCGGGCAGGTCAGAGGTAATGGGAGTGGGCGTGGCTTGTCCCTTAAAGTGACAGGAAAGCACAACAGTAGGTGCCTATAGATGGCCAGAAAGGGACATCAGATCCCCTGGAACCACTCAGAGTGTGTGCTGGCAACCAAATTCTAGTCCTCTTCAAGAGGACTAGACTACCAAGTGCTCTTAGCCACTAGGCCATTTCTTCAGTCAATAAGTAGATTTTTTTATTTTTAAATTCTAGACATCTAAAGATTTACATACTCTAAAGATTTACATAATCTTTAGAGTATGTAAACCTTGGTGATAGATTACCTTTCTATCAAAATTTCTTAACCTTTACAAAATAATATATGTTGATATTTCTTAAATAGCTGTCTACAGGATATCATATAATACATCTTAAATACTTGCTTTCAACATTATTTCATTTAATGTATGTCTGAGTAATTTCAGATTTAAATGAGTTGTTTAGTATTCTAGCAAGGTATGTACTGCGATACAATGTTTCAGGGCTGTAATTATTGTATTAGTTAAATGCTGTATAGGGTTTTTAAAAGAATTGCTTCTATTTTTTGAGAATGGTGTATTCTAACTTTGGATGCTCTCTCCCTTACCCAGATTTTAAGGTTAGCTGGAGTTCTTTCTAAAGGAGATGACTTACTAAACTAACCATCATCTGTTTCACCCTCCTAGACAGCTGAGGCACACTTCGCTCAAAGGCTTGTATTGGGTGTCCTGACCCTTGGTGATAGAGTTCCAAGTGGTTAGTGTGAGCATTGTCAGGTGACTAAATGGCTGCTTGCAGCTTCAGGCTTTGTCGTAGGTACAGTGGGGCGCTACAGCACTTGCCTCTGATTGAAGTCTGCAGACATGTAGCCTGCCTGCAGTGTTGGCTCCAGGTGTAGATTTGGCAGGAACAGTGCGGGATTCTGACACTGCTGTGGTTCTGCTCAAAATACATAGTTGAGAGACTTGAAGAATCAGAGCAAGCTGCAGAGTAACCTGGCACTTGTGCGGTCCACAGGTGGGGCCAGAGCGTGCCTGGAGAGATGCAGCCTCAGCAGCTGTGCTGCATGAAGATGGTGCAAGGCTGGGAAGGGAGACTGCCACTGCTTTTGTGTTTTGGTTGAGTTCATCATACATGATGTTTCTTCCGCTTGAGTCCAATTGCTGCTCATAGTGTGAACTTACCTTTGTAGACCATTTTCAACATTTTTCAAAGTGCTTTCATAAACATGTAATTCTGGCTTCACAGTAAACGTGAGAGGACTGAACTGTGTGAAATTAATTATTCTGTTTGGCAGATGAGGAAAATGAGGCTCTCAGATGCTAAGAAACCAGTCTAAAGTCACTTGTTACTGGCTCGTGCCTTTTTCACTGTACATGTGTGGTGTTTGGCTCTTCATTTATCTCCGGATTTAGCAAGCATGTAGCATGTTTTCCAGCAGCTGCTGCTATTTTTAGGGACTGCCAGCATTTTGTCACTTATCTCTACCTCCCAGATCACAAGCATAACATTTGCTTGGTGCTGAAAGGAAAAATAAGCAAAACCCAAACAGCAGTGTATCACAACTCATCAGGTTGAACTGTTTTGCTCTTAGGTTCTGTGGCTCTCTCAGTCGATCACACTGCCCTGGCTTTTAGGTATCTTGTGGTAAGCCGTGTACAAGTCTAGACAGGAGCCTAGAGTAGAACAAGCAAAGCAGGAGTTGCCAGCGTTGCTGTTGCGGTCACAGAACTCCATGTTTACCAGGAATAGCTGGTTTTCTGACTTTAGATCTACTCAGAGAGCTTCCTGGATTTCAGCAACCTCTCCGTGGCTGTTCCTTTCATAGGAGGTCTTTCTGGATCCTGTCCTTTGAGCCGTCTTTCCTGATATGGCCCAGCAGGGGTGTGGACCGTGTGTCTGCACGGCTTTTGTCTTTGTGAACTCTGCACATATATAGAGTAGATTAGAAATATAAATAGAGGATTATGTGTGGTGTGATTGTTGTGAGTGACACACCAGACTGAATGGGAAAAACAAAACATGGCAAGCAGACCTGCCCCCCCATTCACATGTCCCCTTGCTCCTCGCCACAAGTTCACCTGTTCCCCTACTACCTGCCCCGCAGTTCACCTGTCACCCTACTCCCTGCCCCCCAGTTCACCTGTCACCCTACTCTCTGCCCCTCAGTTCACCTGTTGTCCTACTACCCACCCCCCAGTTCACCTGTCACCCTACTCCGTGCCCCCCAGTTCACGTGGTCTCCCTACTCTGTGCCCCCCAGTTCACCTGTTGCCCTACTACCCGCCCCCCCAGTTCACCTGTCACCCTACTCTCTGCCCCCTGGTTCACATATCACCCTACTACCCACCCCCCAGTTCACCTGTCACCCTACTCCGTGCCCCCCAGTTCACGTGGTCGCCCTACTCTGTGCCCCCAGTTCACCTGTCGCCCTACTACCCGCCCCCCAGTTCATGTGTCACCCTCCTATTTTACTGTGGACTTTGCTTCACAAACCCCTCACACATCTGGCAAGTGGCCTCTCAGACTGTTTTTCAGACTTCCAAGATTTCTTTCCCCAAACTGCCTACTTAAGTTGCAATTCTGACAATTATAAAGCCAATAGAGAGCTGTTGTGTGCCCAGCACCTAGTACACTGCAGGCTCTGCGCAGTGTATTTTGGGAATGGTTTCTTTAAAGGCTGAAGACCTTCTTGGCCCAGTTACTTCATTAAGGCCGATTAACTATGTCTTAAAAAGCTCTGAAACTGAGGCAGTCTAGGAGCAAGTGAGAAATGGTAGCTGGGAGGAGTAGGTGATCCTTCCCAACAGTAGGTGCTGTGTCTGGGCTGGAGAGTGTGTAGAGGGGTTCTGTTTATGTTTCAATAAAGGAGGTAGACTGTATTTAATGTAATAAAGTAGAAACAAAAGCAGAGAATAAAGATACTCAAATTAATACTTGGTTTGTTTGTTTTCCATATTTACTGTAGCTGTTTTCAACCTGTAAGGCGGGACCCCTTTGGGGTTGGATGACCTTTTACAGGGATTACTCACCTAAGGCCATCAGAAAACCCAGATATTTACATTACAATTCATAACAGTGGCAAGGTTACAATTATAAAGTAGCAACAAAAAGATTTTATAGGTTAGGGGGTCACCACAACATGAGGAACTGTATTAAAGGGCAGCAGCGTTAGGGAGGTTGAGAACCGGGTGTTCTAGATGATGTGTTACTCAGAAAGACAGATGAAAGTTATTGTCTCTCTTTCCAGAAACAACACTGGACACTGCCTGTTGTGCATGGAATTTGAGGGATTTCATGGGCACTCTGTTGAGTACATGGGGTCTTGCCTTCCTTTTCTTCTGATAGTCCGTAGTCGAGGTTCCTGATGGAGGAGAGCCTTGGATGTTAGACTTTAGGTGGCTCACGAAATAACCAGTTGTTTCCTAAACTAGTCATCAAACACGATTGATTGTATCGGGCCATGGCAAAATACAAAGAATAAAATAGAAACCGTTAGATTGAACTGTGTACTCGATCTCTTCGGATATGTGTGCCCTGTTCAGAGTCAGACTATAAGATGTGATTCTGTTGGATTAAGTGTCAGCTGGAGAAATGCCCTTCCAAACAACCTCACTGTTGTGCTGAGAAAACTGAGTCCCTTACAGACTGACTTGATTTCAGAGCGCACCCCCCAGTGTAGTTAAGTGGCATGGCTGAAAGGGAACTGATGTTGGTTGCAGATGTTGACAATGTACACCTCTAGCTTTCTGAGACAGAATTGTGGAGGTGTTGATTGGTTAAGGTTTGGCGGTTCATCTGCCTTTCTTTGAACCTCACTGTTGACCTCTGAGAATCTGGTGTGGTTTTTTCCAGAGAGCCACACCACATCTTAGGCCTTCTGATTTGGCTGACTGCTCACCTAGTAGCTAGAATTGCACCATTAATCAGATCAGAAGCGCTTCAGAACAAGATATAAGAGGTTAAGTTCTTGTCCAAATTAATATATCTTGAGTTGTTTGCTCATTTATTTGAATTGAAGGCAATTTGTGGTGGTGGGTGTTGAACTTAGATATTGGGTGAATTCTTTCTCAAACTTGAATACCCTGGGAAAGTCCTTGTGAAAATTCTGGTTTGATCCAGTTGAGATTCTGCATTCCCTAAAGATTCCTGGCGCATTCTGCCTTTGGCCCTGGGATTTCAGGTTTAGCAGCAGTGTTTGGCCTGCCTTGTCACTGTAGCCCGAAAGGCAGCTAGCTGTGTGTACCTTTCCCATTGCCTGCCATTTACAGCCACCTCCCCAGCCTGAGTGACAGGGAGGCCTTCTGCAGCAAGCACCATCCTGGTGTGTCTACACTCGGTCGTCTTTCACTTAACTTGTATTTTTCAAGCTTTTGTACAAAGCTTGATTTTCCAAATACCTGGGATCTTTACTTTTAAAAAGAGTTCTTTTCTAAAGCATTACATAATTCCTTTTCTCAAACAACTGACTGAACTTTCCTCTTCTCTTGAGGTCAAAACCGTTGTTTTGGAAGCTTTCTTTGGGATGGATGTTGAGCTAGCTGTATGTAAAACAAATAATGACCTCAAAGCCTCATGTGTTGTTCTTCTGTTTCCTGTGTTTTGTCTTTTCCCATTGACAAATAATAATGACTGTCTCGAAGCGGCTGCTTTTCCCTTTCCGTTTTAATTGATTAGTTCTGACCTGAGAGGCTAGATATTGGGTTTGTAAGAAATATGTTCTGTGTTTATGCTCGGAAGGACCTGCTCCTCAGAAGGGCTTTCAAGGCAGATGTAAATGAGCCTCCAGTAGAGAGACCCTCTGTTCAACCTCTCCTGATAGCTCATGCAGCAGCTACTTTTTTGCCTGGTGCCTTTTCCTTGGTGCCCTGTGAGTGTGTAAGTGTGTCTGTCTGTGAATATGTGTGTGGGTGTGTCTTTGAGTGATTGTGTGTGTATGTGTAATTTGTGCTGAGTTTGTATGGTATGAGATGTTTGTGTGTCTGGTGTGGTGTATGTGTGGTGGGTATGTGATTTGTATGTGTGTTTTGTGGTGTGTGTGTTGTGAATGTATATAATGTGTGGGGTGTTTGGTGTGTGTGTGTGTGTATCGTATTGTGTGGTAATGGTTGTGGGTGTTTGTGTGGTGTGTGTTTCATGGTATCATGTGCGGTGTTCGTATGTGGTGTGTGTGTGGTGGGTGTGAATTTTTCTGTGTTTATCTGTAGTGGGTGTAGGTGTTTGTGTGATGAGTGATTATATTTGTGTGTAGTGTGTATATGTATATGGTTTTAACTGTGTGTAGGTCAGAGATTGACGTAGATGTCTCCCATCACTTTTTGCCTTATTTTTTGAGGAAGTCTATTCATTAGACTGTAGCTCACCTATTGGCTAGGCTAGCTTGCAGGTGAGCCTCACTTAACCCCCTCACCCATTGTTAGAGCTGGTGTTACACGAGTGTTACAGGGACATGCTATTGTGCAAAGCTTTGGTTTTCCTGCTCTCTCTCTGTCTCTGTCTCTCTTTCTGGCAAGTACTTTAGTACCGTCTCCCCATTTTTCAACAGGTTATTATTTCTCTAACATTATGCTCAAAGTACAGCTGAAGGTGGTTTGTAAGGTACTGATGCTTGGCGTCTTAGCCTGCAGTTGATATTCCAGTAGCTGTGATAAATAAGCATTACTCTGGCTCCACCTAGAACAGGGATAGGTAACCTTGTCTCTTACACACTGTGCCTGCAGTGGATTTGCCCGTGAGTTTTAATAATAATGACAGCGCAGAGGATGATCTTCTGACTGACTTAAGGATAAGGATGCTAGGGATTGAAAGACCCATTCTTGGTATGTACTGTGTTAGTTATGGTGACAGCTGGTTCTCATTTGCGTAGCCCTTTTCTTGCCAAGAAGTCACTGTGCAGGTGAATGGCCCTGGAGCGTACTTCATGGAGGGGCAGCGAGTAGCCTCTGTGCTTTGAGCACATGAGAGTCATGCTGTACATAGAAGTAAGAGACTGTCCTTATAAATCAGTAAGCTGTGTAGCAGCTCCAGTAGGTGCTGTGTTACTAGCCACTGCTGGGGGAGCCTGATTCCCATCTAAAGCAGAGTCCTTTTGCCTTTGATCATTTTAAATAGCGCTGTTACTGGTGCTGTGTTAGAGCTCGTGGATTATTTTATTTAAAATTTGAATAACAAGATTAAGTTTAGCCATGAGAGTGGAGTGGATTTTGAGATCTGAACAGGGCCCCCTCTGGCATATTTTTTAGGAAATTACAGTATCTAAACACTGATTTCCAGATTTGTCTCATTTGAATGCTATTTTCATATCTAGAATTTGTCCTGTACTTCATTCAGCTCAGCTAAGCGTGCTGGTATAAGCTCATCATAATTAACAGGCTTTTGTGACGTGGGACTCGTGTCCAAAGATCACTGCATAGCTAGAAAACATTGGGAAGCAAGCTAAATGCACGACATTCGTAAAGACTGGAAAAAGACCTCCCCACGCCAGCAAAACTGTACTTAAATGTGTTTGGTTTGGTTTTAGTACACTGATTCCCTTCAGCTTTAGAGACTAGAGAATTCTGTTCAAAATAGTTGCAAGTAAATGCTGCTAAGAGGGTGATTTGTGCCAGAAGGGGAGATTAGACATATGGGTTCCCGTTCTTTGTTAATGGGATTTGCTTGTTTGGGTTGAAGTGAAAATGTTCCTGTACTAAAGTGAAATAAACCCCTCCCTTCCTGTTTGCAAATGTATTTCATTTGCTGTTTATCTTACTTAAATATACAGTAGAACAGAAAATGTAACTGCTGTTCCTTTAATATCAGAGCTGTGCATGCTACAATAGGTGTCACTGTTTGGCTTGGTCCAATCCTGATTGGTGGCTTCAGCTATTGGCTCGGAGCGCTGGCTGTCTGACTCCGGCTGCAGGGCTGTAATACCTACTCTTCTCTCTCCGATCCATTCACCACACAACTTCGCCGGCCGAACAGGCTCGCTGGGCTCGGCACATCTTGCTAACCTAATTCAGAAAGCAAGCGCCACAGCTCTGCCTGCCGCCTTTGCTCAGCGTAGCCTCTTCAGGTGATCCAGAAAACGGCTGTTTTTATGAGCAGATAAGAAAAACAGGAATCATGATGGGAATGTATTTAACAGATCCGGTCCTGGATAAAACTTAAAGCCAGTTCCTCTTCAACATAGTGAAAAGGTCACCTTGCCTGGCTGAGAAAAGCAGCAAAATTCCAGCTTGTCTGTTTCTTTTATCATCTTAGCTCTGGCTAGCCTCTCTGCTTGGATGTTCGAGCAAATTTGGGATATCTAGCTCTAAAGAGAGACATCCTGTACTCATGGTAGATGATAAAGAAAAGAACATGAAATGTCTCACCTTCTTCTTGATGCTTCCAGAGACGGTAAAGAACAGGTCCAAGAAAGGTTCAAAGAAAGCAAACAGCAGCGGCGGCGGCAGCAGTGGCAGCGGCGGCGGCAGCAGTGGCAGCGGCAGCAAGTTGCCCCCAGTTTGTTATGAAATAATTACCTTGAAGACTAAGAAGAAGAAGAAGATGGCTGCTGATATATTTCCCCGTAAGAAACCAGCCAGCTCCAGCAGCACCACTGTCCAGCAGCACCACCAGCACAATCTCTGTAACAACAACCTCATCCCAGCCCCCAACTGGCAGGGTCTTTATCCCACCATCAGAGAAAGGTAAGTGCCGGCTGGTGTTTATTTTCAAAGTTTGCCAGTGCTGAAGTTTCTGCTTTTGCATGACCTGTAGTGCATTTTAATATGAATCCCCGTTTCCTCTTTTCCCAGAACCTTTGCTGGTAATGGAAAGCCACCTTGTATCTTTTCCAAAACAGTACAGCTGTTTTCCTCTTAGATAAAAAATGTTTTTTGCAAGCTGTAACATTTAAGCAGCAGGCGTGTGTCTGTGGAACAGAGAAGAGAAACCCCTTCATTTGTCCTAAGCCATGTGAAAGTTTGGCTAACTTTTGAAACTTTACTTACTTCCTATGTGTCTGCGGTGATCTCAGACAGTTGTACCGCTGGACCCTTTATTTGCTTTTTTTTGCTGTGAAGTCACTGAACTTTTGTTCTTAGCCCGAGTAGCTTCTTTAAGTTTTGCATGTTGGGGAAAGAGGTGGTAAGAATGCAGACTGCTGTGAATTAATGAATTGCCTCTGTTTGTAGAAATGCGGTGATGTTCAATAATGACTTGATGGCAGATGTACATTTTGTGGTTGGACCACCAGGTGGGACTCAGCGGTTGCCAGGACACAAAGTAAGCAACAGCTGCATTACCGGTTTAGTTTTGAGATTTATGTAGAGAGACCCTCACAGCCTGGAGCATGGTGTGGGCAGCTTGCCGATGGCAGGCAGTGCACATTTCACCGGCTTACAGAGAAAGCAGACCCTTTCCAAGGGCTTTAGCCACACTTAATTTTGTCTTTGTTTCCTTCTATGTGGTTATATATATCACACAGAGCATGCCCTTTTCACTCTCCAGTGATAGGAAGCGTTGTAACAGGTTTGGAAAGTCTGCTGTTTACTGTTCCTATAGATAGCAGATAAATAAGCTTTGGTTTTACTTATTTCACAGTGCGGGGGTTTATTAATGTCAAGGCTTTGAGATATTAATAGAGAACACCTCCTGTGTGGCAATCTTATGCTCCCTGCCAGGGTGCACGTACCCTGGCTGCTGCAGAGAAGCAGGTTAGGGACTTTACATCCCCCACCCCTGATTTGCTAGTTGTTTTCGGGATTGACTTGCTGAAAATGCTTTCAGTTTAGTGCGTGAAATGAGATTTCCTTTTCTCCACAGTATGTCTTAGCTGTTGGGAGCTCAGTGTTCCATGCAATGTTTTATGGAGAACTTGCTGAGGACAAAGATGAAATCCGAATACCGGACGTCGAACCTGCTGCTTTCCTCGCCATGCTGAAGTAAGCATTGTTTGTCTGTTTGGGAAGAGTTCGCTTGTGCTGTTTGTGCCCTGCTGGCTTCAAAGTCAGATGGAAGTTCTCTGTGAGGAAAGAGTCTGAAGAGAGAGGGTGCTGCTTGCCTTGTAAATGGGTTGGAGGAAACTGCTCTTCATTTTCCGCGGAAGTCATATGGAGTGTTGCAGGCATTTAGAGTCTTGTCATAGCCTAGAGCCTAGGGGCAAACAGCTTATGTAGTGAGCTGCTCTTTAACGACATTTTAGAAGAAACACAGCTTTCTGGTCTAGGCGTCATTTAATAGGTGTGTTCTCTAGAAAGCAATGTGTGTTAAGAAGGCTTTAGAGAAATCTACCTTCACTTCAGAATTGTAGAAATTATGTACCTTGTTTGGTTAGCAGCACTGGGGAGACGCATGTCTGCTGAGCTGTCTTGTGCTGCCAGAAGTGGAACTTGTTAACTGATCTTTGCCCACACATATTTCACACACAAAATTGGACATGTTTATGGTGATGAAGAGAATTTTGAATGGTAGTTTCCTATAGATTTATTTAAGCAGTCTTCAATTAGTAATATAGCAGTCTAAAAAGGATTAGGTAGACTAGTTACATATTTACATAAAATGTTTCATATTTTATAGGTCCTTTGCAAACTTGCATTTTAATCAGGTACTAAGAATCATCTTTACCAATGCTTGATACTAGACAACAGGGTAGTTTACTATATGATTAAGCCCAGTTACTGGAAGTTATAGTTATAAGGTTTTTTTGTTTTTTTCTTTAACTGTATTTTCCACACGCTAACATGAGTTCAAGGTTATCTCCTGGTCTGGGGATTTAAGTTCACTGGAATAAATTTTTAAAAAAAAGTTTTTGAAGAGAAATTGCCCAGTGGGCCAACCAGTTTAAAGTAGTCTCAAAACTGTTAAAACAATTAGTGTTTATTATTTACTGCCTGCTGAAAAATAATTTATAGTCAGTTCTAGTGTCTGTAGGTACTTAATTCCTTGGTCCTGTTTATAGCTTTGAAATCTGATTGGACTAGAACTTTCTCAGTGGCAAGCAGGGGGATTAAAGGCGAGTGGGTATGTGAGGTACAGTAACAGTAACTGCTCCATCACTTCTTAGCCTTCGGAGTCCATGAGACACAGTCGTCCAGAAACCTCTTCACCTGCCTGTGACGTCAGCTCTCTGTGACAGTGCCAGTCTGTTGTTGAGTGGGATGCCACCCTAGTTAACGTTTTGGCCTCGCTGAAGCCAAGTAGAGTGTTGTATCCATGTGCACAACCAGGAAACATGAGGAAGAATGGCAGAAGGTTGCATCTTCCCCAAGTCATACTAGTACAGTTTTTAACAATTATCCGTGGGATCAGGTGGAGGGTCAGAGTAGCACTGCAGTGGGCTCCCTTTGTCTTGCTGGTGTGCTGTAGTTGAGACAGTAACTGAGGTTTCCTCCTTCTGCATCCTGGGTGAGGAGCTATGTGTTTAGGAAAGGCATGTTAGCTCCTGTGAATTCCTGGGTGAGACTGCAAATCCAGCCCGTGTTCTGGATCTCCCCTAGTCTAGCCTCTGGGCAAAGCAGCTGTACTACAGCTGTGTTGTTGAGTGGTCTTGCCAGTGTAACCGGCTTAGCCGTTTAGAGAAAGAAGAGCGTTTCCTGGAAGCTAAAGGCCCTTCTGTGTGTGACTGTGCAAACTTTGGCTTTTATGTGTATGTTTATATTTTTTTCTTGGAAAAGCTATTTTTGATTTCCTAACTTAGGTATGTTTTACAAACATGAAATAAAGTAAGTATCACAAAAACCCATCAGATAAAGTATTCTAAGCTTTAGTGGAAAACTTAAAAGGATAAATTTTCTCAGTGTTGTTCACTGGTAGAGTTCTTATTGACTATTTTTTTGTCCTGCAACACAAGATACAGGTAGTCTCCACCTTTACTTACTGTTACCATCTCCCAAACAACAAGAAGTGTTTCATCTCTTGAGATAGGTACGGCTCACCAAATCACAGAATTAATGTACATTGAGGCTCTTTGCTTTGTCTGGTAATAGATGCATGTGAAAGCAATGTATTCTTCAGTTCTGAAAGTAGGAGGAATATGTGGGGGACACATGAGATCAGAGAGTTAGAACTCAAAAGATTTTTTAAAGTTAACTGAAAGGGTAGTATTGAAGTTTGAATTTGATGATTCATTGAACTTAGAACGACTTCAGAAATATTATATATCAGATTTTATTTTATATTTTAGAAAATTCCAAAATCTTTCAAGTGTAATTTTTGACCTTAGTGTCAAAAGACTAAGTTTTTATTTGAATGTGCAAAAATCAATTGGAATAAAACTAGATATATTATACTTTAACTTTGAAAGCTCCAAGGTTAAGGGTACTGCTATTACAGAGGACCAGAGTTTAGGTTCTAGAACCCTATCAGCGCACAACTGCCTACAACTCCAATTCCAGGGGATCCAGTGCCCTCCTCTGGTCTTCAGGAGTATCAAGGTGTACAAACATACACACATGCATATACAACAATATATAATAAATATTGTGCTAAACTGTGGGATTGGGGGTGGCCATACTTTAACTTAATAGTGTATAATAGAATTTTGCTGTGTTTTCATAATCTTATCTGATATATAGGCATCCTTTAGATAATTGCAGTAACTCCTGTTTTGTTGAAAATATACAGAAAATGTATAGGCTAGAGAATGAATGATAACACAGAGTTAATCTCTTTGATTACATAAGCTTAGTGCTGAGCTGAAATATTAGTACCTTATGAATGTGTTTCAGATGTTTTTCTAACATGTTAGCAGTAGCTGTCACATAAAATCCTATTCTTGGACAGGCTTGAAGGCAGTGGCTTCCTTCCTTGCCGCACATGCTCATTTTGTGGAAATCCGCTTACACGTTGGATGCTTTCTTTCAGATACATCTATTGTGATGAAATTGACTTGGCTGCGGACACAGTGCTGGCCACACTGTATGCTGCCAAAAAGTACATAGTTCCTCACCTTGCCAGAGCCTGTGTTAATTTCCTGGAGACCAGCCTGAGCGCCAAGAACGCCTGTGTGCTCCTGTCTCAGAGCTGCCTGTTTGAGGAGCCAGACCTGACACAGCGTTGCTGGGAGGTGATTGATGCTCAAGCCGAGTTAGCACTCAAGTCTGAGGGGTTCTGTGACATCGACTTCCAGACACTCGAAAGTATCCTCCGCAGGGAAACGCTGAATGCCAAAGAAATAGTGGTTTTTGAGGCAGCCCTAAACTGGGCTGAAGTAGAATGCCAGCGGCAAGATCTGGCCTTGAGCATTGAAAATAAACGCAAGGTCCTAGGAAAGGCACTGTACTTGATCCGCATCCCCACCATGGCCTTGGATGACTTTGCAAATGGTGCTGCGCAGTCCGGGGTATTAACTCTCAACGAGACCAATGACATCTTCCTCTGGTACACTGCATCCAAAAAACCAGAGCTGCAGTTTGTGAGTAAAGCCCGCAAGGGCCTGGTCCCCCAGCGTTGTCACCGATTCCAGTCATGTGCCTACCGGAGCAACCAGTGGCGCTATCGGGGTCGCTGTGACAGCATCCAGTTTGCAGTTGATAAGCGGGTGTTCATCGCAGGCTTTGGGCTGTATGGCTCCAGCTGTGGCTCTGCGGAGTACAGCGCCAAGATTGAACTCAAGCGACAGGGCGTTGTCCTGGGCCAGAACTTGAGCAAGTACTTCTCGGACGGATCCAGCAATACCTTCCCTGTGTGGTTTGAATACCCCGTGCAGATTGAGCCAGACACCTTCTACACAGCCAGCGTGGTGCTGGATGGCAATGAACTCAGCTACTTTGGACAAGAAGGCATGACGGAAGTTCAGTGTGGCAAGGTGACTGTCCAGTTTCAGTGCTCCTCAGACAGCACCAACGGCACTGGGGTACAGGGAGGGCAGATCCCCGAACTCATATTCTATGCCTGAGCCTTCCTTTCTTTGCGCATCATGAGGCACCCACATGGGCCTCCTTGCCTGACGCTCAGCTCGTCTCCAGATGTGTGGTCAGCACAGGTGATTTGTAATGAATGAAGCAGTAGGCAGTTTCTAATGTCTTTGAACCTTTTAATTATGTACAGGCTAAAATGCAACATTCCGCTTTTAACTATATGCTTAGAAGAGCCAGGTTCTTACTCAGGCTTTGTGGTCTTAGAGTTGCGTCTGTATGCCTAGGGAAATCATGTGCTTCTCCAAGTGCCCACCGACCTCCACTTTTGTACCTCTGAAGAAGAGTTTGGATCGACTTGAATTTCCTTTGATGGGTGGAAGTATGTATTCTAAAGTAATAGCATCAAGTTATTTTTCAACGAAACCCTTCTCTTCCTCTCAAAATAAATAAAAACAAAAACAAAAGACAGGTAAACCTCAGTGTACAATTTTGAAAGAATATTTGCTTTATAACAAGTAAACTTAGAAAGTAAACAGGCCAGTAGTCATGATTGACTCTGTTCTTTTACATTTGTTGCTTCTGGGCCTTGCTTTTATATTCTTTACATGTTAAGTTCATATATGTGTTTCATACGAAGCAGTTCCCACTCTTGGTGTAAGGAATTGGCTTTTGTTTAGGCCTTGACTTCTGCTGCAAAGCAGACTTATGTTCTTTCAGTTCAGAAGACAAGATACTAGAGTGCAGCTACTTCATTGAGAATTGATAGAGTTAGAAAATTTTGTTGTCAACAGAAAAAAAGTTACAAACCTGCTAATTTATACTACAACGGGTAAAAGGGAAGCCGGAAATTGTCCTATACTACAATAGTTCCATTTTTTAATGTACTCACACACAATTTGAAAAAGCCACTCTTGCCTGGTAGTTTTCGACAGCCCCCAACTCGCTCTCGCTCTCTGTCCCCCCTCCCCTCTCTCTCTCCTTGTTAAGTCTTACTGCATAGGACTTGTGTTACTCCCCGCTCCCTCCCTTGTTAGAAGAGGACCAAACAGTGGAGGTATGGAGTAATGGTAGCACTACTTGTCAATGTGATAAAGTGCTTTTTATGCTTTTTTTTTTTTTAAATTGGAACATTCTTTCGCTGATCTTTGACCATAGACGATCTTATTTGTTGATTATGAGCAAGTTTCTGGACTGCTAGAGCCTGGCCTCTGGCCATCTTAAAGTGCCAATGTATGCCTGCAGGGTTTTTGAAAATGGTTCGGAGTGACACTGGGTTATACCGAGTACTCACCTCATCAGCATCCCATGCCGCTCTTATTTGTCCATGATAGCGTAAGCAAAGAGGGAAAAGCTCACAGACAACTTCTCCTTCCATGATGGCTTGTGTTGGCTTAGTGCCTGTGACCCTGGTAGTGCCCAGTGTGGTCACGAGAAACTGAAATATCCATGTGTTTCTGGGCAGCTTTTCTGCTCAGCGTGATCCTGAGATGGCTCCCCGCCACCCAGAGTGTGGTCCCTGGCCGCCTCCTTCTCCTGCTCTGCAAGCCCAAGTTGGCTTCCCTGGAGCAGGGGCTAGTCCTGGGGTGTGTGTGTCTGTCTGCGCATGCAATATGCGCATGAAAGAGTGCTTGCCAACTCAGGAACTGCCTCCTCCCTGCCTGGCTAGTGGTGGGTGTGTCAGAAATGCCTCCCACCCCCTGCTGGTGCCAGCAAGGCCCAATGAGTGACTGATTCCACTCACTGGGCTTCTGGGCCACTTCTTCCCTATAGATATGGGCCTGCGGCCTTTGGCCAGCTTCCCTGGTGGAGGAGAGCAATGGATTATGGGAAATGTTTTAATCATTTTGCCATTACTTACATCTGTTGACATAGGTGACCAAAAGCTGTTATTGGTGACAAGGATTACTTTACGAAATGATCTCTCAATTGTTTCCTAGTAAAGGAGATGACAGGTTGTAGTTTTGGCAAAACATCAGTAAAATAAAGGTGCATTGTCAATTAAAATTACATCTACAAAGGCTTTTGTTTTAAAAATTATGGTTAAACATTTCAGTAACTCATAGCTACCATACAAATTGGTAAGCCTGACCAGAAGGCACTTACTGTTAAGCCAGAGGAGAAGGAATTTTGTTTAACACTAATCTAATGGAGTCCTGTCAGATAGTCGGGCTGGGTGTGATAGCCTTAAAGGGGCAGCATCCACCCCAACTCTTACTGTGACTTAGCTGCCCTCCATATGGCGTGGCAAGTGCAGTTCACTGAGGATGGGAGAACATAACTTTATATTAGTTATTATTATGTTTTAAAAAAGGACATGTCCACTTTCTGACCTCTGCTAAGACCTGTGGGTAAGATTGGAAAGTGGGACCTAAACTAAGAAATTTTATGTTCAGAACCTGTTCTCTTACCTGCATTTTCAGCAAAATGAAAGATAATGCGCTTGCTTTGGTTTTCTTTGGTAATTTTGAACTCTGTAGTTTGTAAAAATAGGAACCATTGTTCTGACAGGGCTGGCAGCTGTAGTGTAAAACACAACTTTATTAAGCAGAAAACACTGTAGATGCTTTTCCCCGCATACCTGGAAGTCTTCATCGTTGTTCATACTGGGGATAAGGGTAACTAGGCTAGCGGTTCTAATGCAGCATTCTTTAATCATATCGTAAGATAGTATTTAAGTAAACGGTCTCATTTCTACATAATTATTGCACTGAACTGTCTTTTTTTTTAAGGTGTTTAAATAAGCTCAGCTAATTGAGTACACTGTAGGCAACTGTGCATCAGTGTGCTTGACTCTAGCAGCTTACAGCATTATTTATGAAGGAAAATATATAAATATGAAGTACCTCATGTTGAATGTTATTGTACTGTATTTTTAATGTAACAGTGCAGATCTTGTTAGACACATGAATGTGTATAATCATGTTAAATGCAAATAAAGTAAAACTGGTTCATAGATTCGCTTTCTTAGTATTTTTGTTTCTCCCTTGAAGTAGTAAAAAAAAATTGTCACTTTGGGTACCACTGCATTTTACAGTCATCATTTCACAGGAGCATTTATATGTGAAGTTTTCAGTATCTTTCATTCCTAAAGAACATGAAATTTGAGGTAAAAGCATAAGAGAACAATGAGTATGTTAATCAGTTGCATTGTTCAAAGCCTGACTGTTCACTTAATGAGAGTGAGTGAATGCTGCATTTATATTCCAGTTATGGAATTTGTGGTTGGCTGGCATTCCAGGCTACAGTTGCCATAGTTGCTTAAATGTCTATCTCCCCATGCTAAGCGGGTGTTGTGCTGAACAGCATCTGGGTTCTGATGGGACCTGTATTGCTGTTTCCCAAGATCTTAATTGGATCCAGAAATAAACTGCCAAATAAGAATTTTAGTGGAGTTGTTATATAATCAGTTCATTTCCCATTCTGTTCCCCAGTGTTCCTGCTTGTTGGTCTTTTGGATAACAATCAGGTGTATCTCCCTGTGTCATGTACATATTGCACATAACACACTATGTACTTATATTATAAATAATATGTATTTATAATCACACATATATAGTTATGCACCCATACATATTTTTCCTATGCACCTCTCCAACACTTTTCTGCTAGACTTTATTGTGAATCCTGTATGTGTGTTGAGCCACTTCACCTATCTCCTTCAGACTCTACTATTTGCTGACTCAAAATGGTTTCTGGAATTATTCCTAAGCATGAGAACTGGAATCCCCCACCCCTGTCCTCATCTGCTTAAGGACAGATAGAACCTGAATTGCAAAGATCTTTAATCCACCAAGGTCTCAGTTTTTATCTCTTCTTTGCTGCTATTTCTAGTTAATCCACATGTTTGTTTTCATTATCCCAAGACATGATCCAACTCCTTTGTTGGAACCAAAGATTAACATCTCACAGAAGTTATACCTTCCTGGTTGGCTGGCTTGCCTGTGAAGACTATGGACCAAAATTGCAGAGAAAACTGGAAAGTGGAAACCAACTGGTATAAAATGTAGGGGCCCCCAAGAAGTACGTGTGCTGAGTGTGTTGAGTCTTGAAGAAGTTTCTGTAGAATTCCCAGGTGATACGTTCTTACCACAGTGAGTACCTTCCACTTACCAGTTCTTTTTCTTGTTCTAAACTTTACCCTCTGCTTTTTAAATATATATTCTAACAAAACCATTTCTGGAGAATTTTCTTTCAAAATAGAATTTATGCATTTAGTTCCATTAACATTGGTGGGTGGGAAGTTTCCCAGTTGAGAATTTGCCAGCATTGGGTGAAATGAAAATGTTTGTAAAATGGATAGCTGCCACTGAGGATGCCACGGTGCCGAGCATGGGACTCTGGCTGCCATCATCTGGCTTCTGAGGAATGTTAGGCCACATTTTCTTCCCATCAACCTTTCCCCCTCTCTTGCCTTCTCTATACTTCCCTAGGGCAGTGGAGGTGGTTTCCATTATGCAGTTCTGTCCTGACAATTATGGTTTAATTTCCTGTCTGCTGAAATGTTCAGAGGAAAGCATTTTTGCTAGCAGATACTATTTTATACTCTTAATGTCTTAAAGCCCCTAACCTCAAGGTAAGTTGAACAGCGCTGCCACCTCTGCGTTTTGGTCCATCTGCAGGACAATTAGTTACTCGCTACTCACCCCTTTAAGCTGCTGCTGACAGGCAGAGTGGTTGTACGTTAAAGGTTTCTGTGAGGCGGTCTTTCTTCACTAAGGCCATAGCAGTATAAAAAGTTACTTAAAGAAGGATATATTTGGTTTTTATTACATTGGGAGCTGTTTTGTATTAAATAGACAGCTTCTTTTATGCCCATTATTTTATTTGTTATTATAGAAGAGAGATTATGCCAGACAAAAGCTAATAAGAACAAGTCATATGAGCGACCTTGTTAATTTTAACATGAAGACGTTTTGTGTGAAATGGAATAATCTGAGATGTTTTTGTATGTGGCCCTCTTCACCGGGGCTGTACAATTTGCATTTTCTTTCCTATCAAAAGAATGGTAATGACTATTTAAAAGCCCATGAATAATATTTCAAAGCTTGAAGTAGAGAGTTCTGTTACCCTATAGAATGCATGAAAATGTTTGGAGACATTCTGTACATCTTAGAGAATTCTCATTTTAGTGCCTTCCAAACTAAATTTTAAATTACTTCAGCATCTCTTACTACAGTGTTGAAACTGCATGGACGCTTAATTAATTCAAAATTGAAAGTTGCCATCGATCTTTACTCTTAAAAAAAATTGCATTTCTAGGAATATTTATGGATAGTAGTGGATGGACTATCAATGTCTGACTCCAGCATGACGCAGAAGGTTTAACGAGTCGTTCAGAGGATTAACCCACTGCTTGTTCAGTCATTGATCTTTTATTGGTGCTTTGCTTCATCACGAGCAGTCAGAGGTGCAGCGAGGCAGGCCAGGAAGATGTATGCTATAGTTTTGGGAGATTGTGGCCAAGGTCCAGATGCTTTAATGTTAGATACAGAGGAATCAATCATAAGGGACTGAGCTCTGTTGCCCAGAAGTTCTGGTGTAGGTCTTAAATGGAGCCTAGTGACTATATCCAACAGACTTCCTCATGAGTCAGTACTGCTGTCCGCAGATCACACAGTATCCCTGACCCAGAAAGAGTAGAAGAAAGGGCTTTGGATACAAATCAGCAGAGCTGAAAGGCAGGAGAGGAAGGCTAGAGCTTCTGGTAGATCATTAGCAACGTGTACATCAGCTTTAAGAGGGGAGATGGATGATTGCTGGCATAGATGGGCAGATCATAGTGTGGAGCCCAGAAGAAAATCCCAGAACAAATAGATGGAGACATCCCAGTATGGCCCCAGTGTAGGTCTGTGTAGAATGAAGACACATCCTGTGTGCAGGGTTTAGAATAGTGTACTCACTTAGCAGGGACAGGAAGCAAGTATTCCATGTGTCAGGCTCATTTATCTGTTTTTTAAGCACAAAATAAGGCAGTGACACGTAAGGGATTTCAGAACAGACAAGACAAATTTGTGTTTTAAGCACTGAGCTCTGGGCAGGATAGGTTGGATCAGGCTGGAGGCCGAGAGAACGTTGGGTTGGGAGACTAATGCAGCTTGGAAATGCTTAAAAGGATGCAGATTATAGAAGTGGAGAGGGGAGATCCCCAGAGCATGGTTGAGTTTTGAAATACCCCATCTTAAAGGGTCTTAGCAAAGATGGCGAAACCTCTCACCTTTCTCTTGATTCTTAGGGAGTTTTGTCTGACCTAAGTAGTTGTGTTACAGAAACCCTTCAAGAGTCTCCCCTTGCTTTCTTTAAAGAATAAGCTAAAATAAAATGTAGACACGGTGTACTGGCTAATGGCTCAGCTTGGAGCTGGTCTGCCAGCTACTTTTAAACCTTGGTTCAATCTACATGGGACCCGAAGCAAGTTGCTCTGCCTCTGAACCTCCCATCTCTGCAGGGAAGCGATGAAAATGCCTTTCTAGAAGAGTTAGGTGACAACAGTTAATATTCCAAAACACTTGTGACAATGCTTGGTGAACAGAAAATGCGCCTATAAATGCTAAGCGGAACAGAGATGGAGAGTCCCCAAGTAAACCATAAACGTTCCTCACCTGAGCTTATGTACTTTCAACTTACACATTCCTATAGCAAGTTGTCCATAGAGACAGGGGGAGAAGGCCTCGGTGGTGCTGTTCTTTTACGTCCTCACGCTCAATAGCCATCTAGTTTGTAAAGCTACAAAGGCCTGTATTGTTGAGGAATTGTCATACTTTAATTAGATTCCTAATAAGAGCTTTAATTTTCTCATGTTAATGAGATACAGAAATGATTTATTATGGTGTGGATGTTTCTGGCACATCAGATGCCTTCACTGCAGGATCTTTCAGATGACTGTAAAAACTGGAGGAGGATGCAATAAAGGATTCTCCAGACATTTTTCCAACAGAAGTCCATCATTTTGAAGGTTTTTTTTTAAAAAAAAATCTATTAATTTCAATGTTAAAAATAACTTCTTATTGTATGGTGGTCTTAGGTGATTTAGGATGTACCTCCTGCAAATATTTTGTGATTAACACTAGTTTTAGCATCGCAGTGGTTGTTGGCAGCAAGTGTGACCTGTACTTTGAGTGATGTAAATTGTATGGGAACTGTTTGAATGGTGGGTTACGTTTTAGGTAAACCCTGGTGTCCTAGTGGTACTGGTGCTTCTAACCTGGCCCCACAGTTGTTGGCAATCACCTCTGCCTTGCCTGGGAGTGCCTCCATCCTTCTACATCTCAGCTGGCCCCCAGCCAGTGCCAGGACCTCTTTCCCAGGGGCACTAAGATCTGAAAGTGAATCCCTCTCCTCCTTTTGTGCCTTGAGGTTAGATTCTCTGCTCTTGTGTAGCAGAAGCCTCTAAGGAATTCATTCTACAGAGATATGCATTGGTTGGTGGAAAGGGTTTCTGATTTATGGGGTACTGAGAGGAGTAGTCAGAATTCCAAAGCTCCTGGCAAGTTGAGAGGGGCCTGTGTGTGCTGAGGCAGCTCTGCTTTCTTTCTCATCCTCTTGCAGTCCACCGGGCTCATTCTCGTGGCCCAAGAAAATGAGATATAACAAGAAGAAGCGTGCCTGATATTTCAAAACGTGGCTCACAACCTCTCCTTCATCATCCAGCATTCCACTGGTCAGAGCTGGACACATGGCCATTCAGATGCACATGGGGAACTAAGCACCTTACCCCTTACTGAGGAATACCTCAGAGAGAAGAGACCAGGGTTGTGAATTAAGAACAGGCTGACTTGTTGGGCCATGGGGATAGTCACCGAGACACAGCATTTGACCTAGGTCATAAGCCTTACCAGTAGATTTGATAGTCCTTCTGGTCCCAGAACTAGTAGCCACACAGAATTAACCTACACAGACATTATTTGCACTAAAATTTTCAGTAATCATGAAGAACTGAGAGGGGAAAGGTGACGTTTCCACCACGCTCATGGCATCAGTTCCCCAAATCCCAGTGTGGCGTGTTTTCCTCTACATGGCTAAGAAGAGATTCTTCTCGGTCCTTGCCCTCCAGGTGAAGTTTTCCACAGTCAGATCCCTGTTTTTCCTGGAGTTGATGCACACTTTAGAGGTATTAGTTTTTTCTAGTCAGCGCTTCACTTTCAAGTGTGGCCCTGTTGACCTCACCGTTCAGTCTTATTCAAGAAGCCAGACCCTAGCAAAGCAACGCGTTGTGAAGACAAATAGGTGTTTGTGTTTCTGTCCATTTTTATTTACAGCATTGTTCCCTGAAGACCTTAGATGGTCCCTGGTCTTCATCCAGGTACAGGATGACAGGAACACACTGAGTTCTGACTCCGAGAGTCGGAATTGGAAAGACATCGTGCTTCAGTCTAACAGCCCACCCAGTCATTGCCGTAAGAGGGAGCAGGGTAAAAGGTTGGCATGGGAAGAGAGATGTTAGGGACTCTAGTTGCCAAGACACCTTGCATTGCTACTTATCTAGGGCTTCTTGCACTCATTTCTTGATTTCCTGAGGATGCCCTTCCTGACCCACAGTGTCCAACAAGGAATGCTCAGTGGTTAGGTGTCTAGGGTCATATTCAACACCAGAATGTAACAATGATAATACGGTTAAAGTTTGTTCGTGTTTAATTAGGGCTGTTGTTCTTGGTTAGAAGTCCATGGCTGTAGGTGTTATTTAGGTTGGTAATAGCATTTGGTGTGAATGAGAACCACATAGCCAGTGACTTCCTAACGTTATTCACCGGTGACCGAAAATCTGGGGCTGAGGTGAACACCTTCCAGGTTGAACTTCCTAGTTGTAGAATGTTAAAACTCCTGTCTCCTATTTCCCCTTGTTTTCTACACAGGAAGAAAATGTATCCCTATAAAGACAATGCCTCCAAGAAGTCTAGTCAAGCAGAGGAAGCTACATCTATTGTCATAGATACTATTTATTTATTTATTTATTTATTATTTGAAGGCAGGATCTCACTGTGTAACTCTTACTGTCCTGGAACTCACTGTGTAGGTCAGCCTGCCTCTGTCTCCTGAGTGCTAGTATTAAAAGCATGCCCCCCCCCACACCAGGCCCTAATGGGTATGCTAATATTCCAATATGCAAATAAATTAGATGCACAAGAAAGCTACTTAAGGGTGATTGATTTGTATAATCACTTGTAGTGGGTTTTCTCTCTGTTCTTGAATGTTGCACTTTTGAGGCAGGATACCCAAGAACAGTGCAGATGAACCAAGCTGTTCTGCAGAGCTCAGAAGAAATGCCACTTTTCCAGGGAAACAATGACTGGTTCCATGTATTCAAGTCATTCATAGAAGCGACTTTTTTTGGCCCCTGATGCAGCAAGGTTCCAAAAATGAGTAGGTATATCTCTAGGATACTAATGCAAAGTATAGATCAGAAAAAGTGAAAAGGAGCAGAAAAGTGGAGGTGGGGAAGAGGTCAGATGGTATGGCACACAGATTCCTCCAAACTGAGAAGCCCTTGGAAGCATGAAAGAAAAGGCTCGGCCTCCTTTGGGGGCAGGGAGGTAGGGGTATGGCATAGTGTCCTGCTCTGAAGGTTAGCAGAAGTGGCTCTATTAGGTCTTCTTGTCCTGGCACCCAGATCCTGTAAGAATTTTTATATGGATTTGCCAAGCCTTTTGCTTAGAGATCTATGAATGACCTATTCAGGACTTGCTTGGTGTTTTCACCTTCGGGGCTTCCAAAGGGAGCATAAAGTGCAGGGCAAGCCCCTGACCCATTCAGGGGCAAGAAATGAGGCAAGGAATAAGGTAATTTCGGACAAGTTCCAACAACACTGCCCTGAAGACGTGTTGAGGCTGAAAAAGTACGTGAGCTTCAACATTCAACAGGAAGAGTCAGGTCTTGCCCCTGACAGCCTCCAACAAACCCTGAGGCCAAAAGATCCGAGAGCTATCCTTACTGCCTGCACACACTCTGCCCCAGGCTGAGTGAAGTCAGCCTCACTCAGGAAGCCAGAGGTCCTTTTGTGTCCCCACATCTTCTATTATTTTCCTTCTTGCCTTGGTGATTTCATCTCAAGCCACCTCTGACCCCCAGCTCTGTTTCTTGAGTTGGCCAGCTGATGCCACATCCTGCTTGAGCCTCACCTTATGCCTCAGCAAAGACTGAGGAGGAGGGAAAGTGTAGAAAAGCATTAGTACCTAGCTGAAAGCCAAGTGGCTTCTCTAGAGGTAGAAGACTGGAAGGGTGGTGGTGGTGGTGGTAAAGCCTTTGGTGGCCCTGTGGGTACAGTAGTAGAAATTAGGGTGTAGGGTATGAATGTCACCAGATCCCTACCGAGTGGCTTCCTACAGCCTGAATAAATAGAATTGGTTAGGTTCTGGGTTTTGACAAATGCCTTCCATTTACATGAAGTACAGGTAGTCTTCCAGTCTCCTGCCTCGGTGCACTGATTGGGCAGACACCTTTCTGTGTGCTGGCAGAACACAGTTCTCATTGGTCATTATTAGAGGTTATCTTGTCAACATGCCTGACTGTGAACAAGCTGTCAGAATCAATTGGAGTCTCTTGTTAGGGAACGCTATTTGACCATTTCCTGCTGATCTGCCATTTTGTGCTAACTGCCAAAGTGTATGTTAAATTGATGTCACCATTCCCATTTCCTCCCCAAGCACTTTCCTTTCTGGTTAACAGTGAGAACATTTGTGCAGTCATCGGTGGACCTGAGGAAACCAACGCGAATTGTGAAACCTATAACTGGGGTGAATGTTTCTATTATCTAGAGATAGCCATCAAGAGAGCACATTTCCATCGTTTAGGATAAGAGAACCGTGGGTCTCCTTCAAGTAACAAGACAAAGGCCGTGGAAACATAATACGAACTAATTGCTTCCAGTGCAGAGGAAGATTCTACTCAAGCCTTCTGGGTTCCCACCAAACAAAGCAAATGGAAGCAAAGGTTTATAGGCTGAACTTCCAGAAGAGGACATGGGCTTCACTATAAAATCTATCATTGTGTGTTTGGAAATTTCCATTCTAAAAATTATTTAAAACTGAGGTAGGCATAGAACCTCAGAGCTACTACATAAAATGCAGTTCCTAGGTGGAAGTGACTTAACCCTTCCATTTAATTTGTGATTCTAATAGGACCCTCTCTAAATTCTTAGGCTGAAGACGTCATTGCAAAGGGAACCTGGCTTGTTTTATACTCTCGTTTAAACAAAGGGCCTCTGTGGTCAACTCCACAGTGGCATTGTGTGACATAGACTCAGTTTTCCTGCTCCTGAATTTTAAAGCTTAAATCATATATCTTCCTAAATGTATGGACTGATACTTATGCTCAGCTGCTGAAATGAGGGCTCCCAGTTCATAAAATTCCTAATTAAATAGACAGGCATTCTAAATTCTTGATCTTTGTTAATCATATTTAGGAGAAGCCTGGAAGTTTAGATCATGACTTCATTAGGGCATTCACCAGTTCCCCTGATAGCAACATAATCTAATTTTAGCAAATTTTAATTGCCAGTGCAGCAAGGGTTTATGAGCATTGGAGATGAGTCTCAGATACTCTGGGTTTTGAATGCAGTGCTCTGTGCCTTCCAACACAGACTCTGTTTAGCCGTACCTCACAGTTACAGTGCTCAGGACAGTCATCCAAATGCCTATCTGTATACTATATGTGTAAATATTATGAGTTCCAAATTGAAGCTTACAAACTACTCTATCAGATATGTTCTGCTGTCTTAGTCAAGTTAATAAAACTGCAGAGCAAAATGATGCCCTATAATTCTACTTTGATAATTCTCTGGAACAGCCTAGAAGCCAGGTCCAGGTTTCCAATTCCTGGCCCCACAGTGCTCTGCACCTGGGAATATGGTTAAGGGATACTGGGCCCATGTGCTGAGCTCACAGCCTTTCTGTTTCCACCCCTGGTTTTAAAGGTATTTCTTTATTTATGCATGGTTTTCACTACCCATATATTCAAATTGATCCACTGTAGCCCAGTACCCGAGAATTGTCTTCAGGACTGGTGTGAGAAAATCCTGGAGGTATGGTCTGTGTACAGGAGGAAGGGATCTTGATGCCATTGGGACGAAAAAAGCTGGCTCTATCTACTACACCTTTAAGAGGTTGAAGTGTAGGTTCTAGGTGATCATGTTCCCCTGATTAAGGGGCTCAGGGGCACCCTGAGGAAAATAATGTCACCTTCTCCTTTGCTACCCTAAATCAGTGGTTCACACCCTTTCTAATGTTGTGGCCCATTAATACAGCGCCTTATGTTGTGTGACCCCCAACCATAAAATTATTTCCATGCTACTTTATAACTGTAATTTCGCTAGTGTTATGATTTGTAACATAAAAATGATATGTGACCTCCAAAGGGATCACAACCCACAGTTTGAGAGCCACTCCCCTAAATGATGGAGTGTCCAGCAAGCTTATAATTGAGTCCTGTAACCTAATTCTCTTACTTTATGCCTAATAATTTTTTATGGTTTTATAGCCCTTGTATGGGTCTCGTTTAATAAATACACATCTATCCTGGTACCAGGCTATGATAGATAATTTCATATATCAACTTGACAAGATTAAGGGACACCAGATACCTGACAAAACATTTTTTCTAGGTATGTCTGTTAGAATGTTTCTGGAATGTCTTATCAGTGACGCCATGGATCAAATGATCAAAAACAAAACAAACAAAAAAAGCAACCCTCTACCCATTCACCCTCACTAACACTGCTCATTTAATATACTGAAAGCTCTTAAAGGAAAAGGGGGAAGGAAGGGCAAAATCTCTCTTCTTGAACTAAGATACCCAATTCTTCTGCTCTTGGAGCCATAGTCATCCCCACCCCCACTGACCTCAGGCCTTCTCACTGTGCACATGTGGTATTTATACCAAAGCCCCATGTTCTCAGCCAGAAGATCTGGACTGAATTATCCCAATGGCTTTCTTGGACTTCAGCTTGCACATGGGGCATTCTAAGACTTTTGATCTCTAATATTACATGGTTCAATTCATATTAAACCCTCCTGTTAGGGCTGGAGAGATGGCTCACTGGTTAAGAGCACTGACTGTTCTTCCAAAGGACCTGGGTTCAATTCCCAGCATCCACATGGCACCTCATAACTAACTGTTTGTATGTCAAAGACCTGACACTGTCACACAGACATACATGCAGGCAAAAACACCAATGCACACCAAATAAAAATAATTAAAAGAAACTGTGTTCTATTTATCTGGAAAACAGTGTCTAATGCACAGAGATATGGTAGTGGACAAGACAGACAAAAATCTGTTTTTCATAGAACTTACTTTCTAGTGTGTGTGTGTGTGTGTGTGTGTGTGTGTGTGTGTGTGTGTATGAGAGAGAGAGGAATGAGATGTGACAGTTTTTTTTAAATATTTATTTATTTATTATGTATACAATATTCTGTCTGTGTGTATGCCTGCAGGCCAGAAGAGGGCACCAGACCCCATTACAGATGGTTGTGAGCCACCATGTGGTTGCTGGGAATTGAACTCAGGACCTTTGGAAGAGCAGGCAATGCTCTTAACCTCTGAGCCATTTCTCCAGCCCCCGAGATGTGACAGTTTTAAACATGATCCTCAATTATTTGCTTCTCTGTCAATATGAAGCAGACCAATGCCTACTCCTTTGAACTTTGCTGGTTTATAGTATCCAGCAGAAGCGATGGTGACACACTGTGACTTTGAAGGCTGTATCAAAGGTCATGATCACACTTGACCTCAAACACTCCTGGAGCAATTAGTGATAATGGGCTAGACAACTACCACGAGACGAGACCATTGTATATGTTGTGGTCACATGTATTCTCGTCAGCTTACCAAACTCAGTCCATCTTTTGTGTCAGTAACAAGACATGGAGTGGGAAGACGGATTGAAAGTGGATCCTCTAGGCCCAGATGTCCCTGCCTTAGCCATTCAAGTTACTTTCGAGGTGCATTATCAGATATCAGGAAACAGAGATCATCACGTATCTTCATCCAATACTAATTCACAGATCTGTGCACATAATGAAGACATCACCATTCATGACACAAAGTTTTTTGACATGCTGAATAATAACCCCTACTTTTATGCTGAACTCAGTCCTGTGGTTCAAGTTTGTGTGTTCAGATGCCTCTTGCCACTTCATCTGAGTGTCCAGATGGTCATCTCACAATCAATTTCCAAGGGAATTATTGATTACTTCTTCTCTCAGCCAAACAAAAGAAACCATGACCAACAGCAGCAGAATTTACCTGCTCTGCGTAGACTCTAAGTAAATGTCATGACTCTAGATCTAGCTGCAGAACGCTTTGTTTTTCATCACTGCCCCGATCTCATCTATTAGTAAATCCTTCTGTTTCAGTATTGAAAATAGATCTGCAATCTGTGCGTTTCTCCACTTCTCCTCTCCCTGCATTATCTATTAGTGGAAACAACTCTCCTGGAATCCAGATAGACTTTCCTGGCAGCACCTGAGAGTGTACACCAGGATCATCAGGTCAGGACAGTGCAGAACAGTGAATGGGTGTATGCGGAATTGCTTCATACCTCCCCAGCTTTCTAGTAGTAACAGATGTATGCATGGAACTAGAAAAACTAAAAGGGCAAACCTGTGATCAAATATGAAATATATATTTCCAGGAAATGGAAATGGAGTCATATGCATACAGACATGCAGGCAAGGGCACATACACATGCACAAACAACACATGCATGCACACATGAACACCACAAGTACACATGCATCCTCAAGGTGTACACACACATACACTTTATTTTAGTGTGTGTTTCCTCTAGCCTCAATATTGTGTTGCCATTTCCATGTTGTCATGACTTATGGGAAATGGCAGTCTGCAGTTATGATAACAAAATAAGCAATGTATAACAGGTAGCCCTATACGTGACAATGGAAACGACACTATTGGCATTCCCTTGTGGATAGAGAGAAGGCCAACTCAGCCCATCACCTGCAGATTCTAGTTACCAATCTGTCCTGCCCAATTAAGCATAATCTTAGGAATGTGGGAGTTTGTAAGAGTGAAATCTGGCTGAATTTGGGACCAGTCAGCAGTGCCGCTGCTTGGGAGTCATCCCGTGTTTCCGTGAGGAGCCCAGGAGGCTCCTTATTTGCCAGGCTGAACTCAATGGACTTCTTTGATCTTCCGGTTTCTTCTCTAGTTGATGTGATGCCACAGCCTTGCATGGCTACGAGGGTCGTGGAGCCCTGACTAGAGGCAGTGAGAGAATAAAGAAAATATAGATATGCAGAAACACGGACATAGGAAAGCTGGGATCAGGTGGACGGGGTTCTCTAATGGAGAAGCCACAAAAACCCAGAAACTCAGCATGTGTATTATATACATTGACCAGGGAGGTGGGGTTATTGCAAAAATCTGAGGAAGGAGGCAGGATTTACAGTAGACAGCTGGATCAAGGAGGGAGGTTTAGCTAATCTCAATGGGAGCATTCTCTGTACTGTCTTCAGGCACTAAATATCTGCCAGGTTGAGGGGGCTGAGGAAAGGACTGTGACATTTCCAGCACACAATATCAACATTGGCACTCAGCTGGAGCAAGGTTTTCCCAGGTCTGTCTCCTGTCAACAGTGCACACACACTCAGGACTTCATACATCCAAGGACTTCTTTTCTTCCCATTGGATGGATAGATGCTTTTTTAAAAATATCTTTCTAGGAAAGTAAATCAACAACAATAACACACACACACACACACACACACACACACACGTAGACACGCACACAGATACACAGATACAGACATACACAGACAAACACGTGAAAACATATTCTTCTCATTTGACTAGTGCCATGGCATTAGAGCTCAAAGAAGAAATTGGGCACAGAGAGAATTTGGCCATTTGAGAGCTTTGTGGGGATGGAAGTGTGGCTACCAATGGAGCAGTATCATCAGAAAGAAGAGGCCTGTAAGGGCTATCGAGAAATAGCCATGTGAGTTAATGAAGCAAGAGAGGCAACTGTGGCTGACAGATAAGTTACCAAGAGCTTAATGTTCTTTGTTAGAAGCTAGTGTGTGCCTGAGAGATGAAAGAAAGGGAAGGTTGGAATCCTGTCATTTGAGTTTGATGGACACCGAGACTGTAGACTTCAGAACAAGGTGTCACAGTGGGAGTCTCTAAGAAAAAAAAAACTATTAAGGTCTGACACATATTCAAGTAATGTTGGAGACTGATAGAGAAAACACAAAGTCCTGGTGTGTTACTTACAGATCTAGATCTACAAGGTATTCTAGCAGCCCGCTCCCCCAAATGGTCTGCAGGGGATGATTCCCATGTTGTTGGGCTCATACTGCTATGTGGTTTCCTGCACAATGAATTGTCTGACTTGTGAAATTGATAGGATATCATTTGATAATTGTGTGTTTCTTTAACAATGGTCAGAAAAGGATATCGTAACTTGTGATTTGCATTTTTGGGTCATTCATATTTATGGAAAGCCAGCAACCATCTTCACAAAAGGACTAAGGTAATTTTCCTGGGAAAAGATGCAAATAGTGTGGTACTGAGACCTCTGCCAACACCAACAAGTGCATGAGGCAAGGTAAGACGTCCAGGAATTGGGAGAGAAGACAGATTCTCAAAGACACGGTGTACCAGTCAATGCTAATATTTTGGTGAACAATCCTTAAACTGCTTATTTCTGTTTAGTTAAAATTACACCAAACTAGCAGGTCAGGTGCCTAAAGTAACTTCAGAGCTGGAGAGTTAACCAACTACAGTAAATCAAACTAGCTGTGCCATCCTAACTCAGAGCCAAATGAAACTGAAAGGTAAATTCATGGTAATAGATATATTGCAGACATTCACTTTGAGTTTGTGGCCCCACAGAGCTCTTGATCGAGTACAAAGTTTAGGCCAAGAGCAATAGAGTGCGTTTGACTATTCCTTTCATGGGTGCTTGGAGGAATAAAGCCCAGTTTGCATGTCCAAGGCTGAAGTCATCCAGGGAAGTATGGAGCCTTAATGTCCACTTCCGTGAAAGGTTCTGTGTCTATGAGGACTATTGCAACTAACTCTAGTTTCTTTGCCCTGACCTAAACTGCCTTGCTGACTGTATGTTATTCTAACCTCTGGTATTCTCCTTTCATTAAAGCTTGCTTAACCTTCCTTTTCTACTCTATCTCTGATTCCTTATCTGAAACAGTGCTCTGGAGGAAGTATCAGGCACCTTAGGGTACCTCACTGAAGGACTAAGGTGACTTTCTAGGTAGCAGGTCACAAGGTTGGGTACCATCCTTTGGGTGAGTCATCTTAGAAACAGGTTTTTCTACCCTAGTCAGACCTTCTGCTGACACCCTGAGAGACCCCCCAAAGAACTTCCCTGCTAAGGCTGATCTAGATTTGTGACCCATATCAATTGTATGGTTAATAAATGTGTAGGTTTTAAGACCCTGAACATTAAGGCAATCTGCAGTGCAGCTGGGGGGCAACCAATTCAGACTTTTGTACCCAAGATAAACTCAGACAGGGTGTGTGTCGTCTCCCACATCTATGGGCTCTATATTTTTATTGGTTTAAATCCCACTAGGCTGAGATGAGTGAGTTCTACTTCATGTGACTATAACAGGCTAGCCTATGCACATTAATATGGTGACTGGAATCCCAGAAAAAAAAAAAGTAGAGGCTTTTCAAGCCTCTACTTGGATCAAATGTATTGTTGCTCCATTGTCCTAAAGAAAAGACCAAATGCGGTCACTTGGTAAGGTAAAGATATACAAGGGCATGGCGTGGACAGTTGTGACACTGTGGGGCCATAGATATTGGTACTGCACGTCATAGAGAAATGTTTAGACTGGCAAAACATTGATTTGATTTCCATAGCTGGTTAATCCAATATTCTTACTTGTTAATTTTTAAAATTTGTTTTTATGCATATTCTCATTTTTTTTCTGCATGTATGTCTATGTACCTTATGCATGAGTCGTTTGCAGAGGCTGGAAGAGAATATTGGGGCCACTGGAACTGGGGTTACAGACAGTTGTGAGCCACCGTGTGCACTCTGGGAATTCAACCCAGCTCCTCTGGAAAAGGAGCCAGTGCGTTAACTGCTGAGCCATCTCCCCATCTTTAATTTTCCTTCATTTTTAATGAGCAAGTCTATGAACATACATATAATTTTTAAAGTTAAGGCCTTTACAGTGTATCAGGTCAATATTCATATCAAAATCCCTTGGTTTTATTTTCTTCCTAAGCTCTCCGTAAGTTTTGATATGCTATCTGGTAATAAAATCTGACTACTTAACCAATATAATTTTTTTTAATTCCATTAAATTTTTATTTTAGAGCATAATTAATCTCTCCAACACACACATTCCTTCCGGCTTTGCTTCTCAGAGCAGCAGCACTGAGAAACAACAAAGAAAATTCCTTGCTACCAAAACCCCATTATTATTTCTTCCTGTACTCGAAGGTGACACTATTTTCCTTCGGTCACCAGTCAATGTCTGCCCTTTGAAGTGGAGCACTCAGTAGTAGTGACTTCATACTGAGTGGTGCTTTTCTAACACTTTATACCTATTGGGATAGAATGAATTTAATGTGTAGTCTTGTGCTTCTATTTCTATTTAATTGTTTTAAAATTATCTTAAATCCTTTTCCAGTGTGTTTAAAGAAAAAGCTAAGAGTGCATAAATACTGAGAAACAAACTGAAGCAACACTTGGCAGTGTTTCCAAATAAAGTTTGACTAGAGGTTTCTTTGCATTGCTGGGCATTGCAGGGAGATTCTCGGATACAGAACCTTCCAGAGAAAAGTATTGTGTGTGTTGCTGGCCTTGCATGCCATTGTATACTTATAGGAAATATGGCAGCTTTCTTCTTTGAAGGCTTTATGAGCTCAAAATACATGGGATTTGGCCTGTTTTCATGTGGATTATAGAAACTGTCATTATCTAAAAAAAAAAAAATGGTTCCCATAGATTGGACAAGAATTTTCAGTAACTTGCACCTTCAGAACAGCCAGTGATTGGCAGTTTTGTTGAGGCAAACATTTCCTCTGAGATTTTTGTGATGCTCTGTTTTGGGTTCGAGTCCCTCAGTCCAGTGGAGCTCTTCAGGCATATTCATCTTATTCTGTCTTCATACACTTGGGAACCCTGGTGAAGCAGTGATGGAGGACATATTGTGTGCTTTCAACGATTGCGTCATCTCCTCTCCCCACATTTCTCCCACATTCTGCTGAGTATTCCTCACTGCTCTTAAGGTTTCCATTTCTGCTTCTGTGTTACATCTCCTGGTAAATATGAAGTCAATCAGCTTCAATGTCGAAATAGTTTCAGAAGAGCCTATGATTTAACACACAGTCAATACTATCTAAGACAACCTATGAATCAGTTACCTGTTGCCGTGTAACAAACTATCTCAGTACTCAGATATCTTAAACCAGTGGTTCTCAACCTTCCTAAAACTGTGACCCTTTCATACAGTTCCTCATGTTGTGGTGACCCCCCCCCAACCATAGAATTATTTCATTACTACTTTATAACTGTAATTTTGCTACTATTATGGAAATATAAATATCTGATATACAGAATATCTGATATGAGACCTGAAAGTTGAGAACCCCTCTTTTAAAACAGTAACAGTTTGTTATAAATCAGCTCTAGAGTGGTTTATGCAGCTCTTCTCAGCTGACCTTGCCTGTGGATCTGTAGCCTGTAGTCCAGGAAGGACTCTTGTGTTGGAGGAGGCTTGGCTCTCTGTAGAATGGTCTGGGTTGGACCCAGTTGATGTGACTTATCTCTGTTCCGTGTCATCTCTCACCCCCCATCCGGATAGCTAGGGTTTGTCCTCATGTGTGAGGCAGAACTTCAAGACAGTGACTATGTTCAGCTCAGAACAAGCGTTTTATCACTTCTACCTTACCCTGCTGGCTAATGTAAGCTATAAGACCAGAAAACATCCAGAGGTAAGGAAAGATGCTGCACTTCATGCTGAGAGAAACCAGAAGTTCATATTATAAAGGTTATGATTTCATATTGGGGTTAGCAATTGGAGCCATTTTTATAAGCAGTCTACAGAGTCAGGATAAGTGTCAAGATGAAGGTTGACTTCCTTTGTCTCACTGCTGGATACAAAGAAAGTTGATGGGAACACTGAGATGCTGGCAGCTTCCTTAGTATTATGAGGGAAGCCAACCCAAGGACCAAGCCAACACCCAGTGAGAAATAAGACAAGAATCACAAGAGGAAAGTACCATAGCTCTCCTGATATCGTGGACCTCCGAGTGTCGGCCAACAACCAGCATTTCCCTTGGATCTTACAGATACACCAGTAAATTCTGTCACTATCCAAGCCTGTGTGACTGGTGTTTTATCTTTGGAACATGGACACAAAAAATAGCCCTGTAATTCAGTGAAATGCCTTCTCATCCAGGAAAACCAAAGATCTTCTGTGGAAGTAAAGAGAGTGTGAAGAATTGCAGAAGGCAGTGACCAGTGAAACATTCAGTCTCAGGACTAAAGAGCAAGAGATCTTATTACACAGAAGCTCGTGTCTGTGAATCTAATCCTGCATTTATAGAATATCTAACAGTCTGAAAGGGTCACTTAAATTTTCAGATATAATTTACTGTCTCTTACGGGAGAAATTACATGTTTCAGTAGACAGTTACTCAGGATCTTTTTAATTTATGGCTTCTGAAATGTTCCTTCCGTTTATTTTCTCCTTCTTCCTGCCAGTCTGGATTTTTGTTGAGTGTATATTTACATCCAGACATGTTGTTGGTATCCTGAGTGTGCTTTCCATGAACTTATACAATCCTTTAAGATTCTAAAACACTTTTTAATAAGAACTAAACTCTCTCTCTCTCTCTCTCTCTCTCTCTCTCTCTCTCTCTCTCTCTC
>NW_004949101.1:9773935-9780200 GCF_000317375.1 Microtus ochrogaster | reverse complement strand
CACACACACACACACACACACACACACACACACACACACACACACACAAACTAACATAATTTTAGTAGTTAAATTTTTCATTTGTTTTGAGACAGCCCTGGGTAGCCAGGAACCTGCAATGTTGACTAAGTTGTTCTCAAACACAGAGATCTGTCTGCATCTGCCTCTTGAATGCTGGAATTAACAGTGTGTGCCATTACATTCAGCCCTGGTAGTCAAATTGTGCATGCTGTAGATTCGCAAAGAACAATGAAACACATCTTTGTGAAGTGTTCATGGCTTCCGTTAGCCACTCTTTATTAATTTTAGCCATAAGTAAATATACAAAGCTTCAACAACCAACAATAACATCAATAGTAGCAATAACATCAATAGTAGCAATAATATGACATGGCTAAGCTCTGAGGGTGAGGAATAGAATGATTGAACATGAAAAGTTATACACAATTTCATATCGGCCCCTAAGTGTCAGGAGGCATACACAGGTTTTCACTGAGTTTGGATTAGGTCTAGAGAGGGATGTAAATATTTTGAATATAAAGACTGAGATCAATGGATGTCTGCAAATTTCCATCTCAGCTCAATGATGTAAAAAGTTTTACTTAAGCAGAGCAACCATGTACATCCTTACATTGTACATCCGTGTTATATATACATTGTGCAATATCAAAAGCACTGGTCATATAGGCTGTGATGTAAATGAATCTCCCTGCATTTGTATAGGCACACTATACAATGTGACTGTGTGTGGTAACCACGCATTAAAACCTCTAGTGTTATTTGTTAAATGAGTTCTTACAAATGCTGTCCAATTTTATGAGCTCTGTGTATATCTAACTCTTCAGTCTTTTTGTTCTATGCTTGTGATGGTTTGAATAAGAAATGTCCCCCATATGCTCAAATATTTGAACACTTGATCCCCTGTTGGTAATGGCATTTGTGGGGGGTTTGTGGCCTTGCTGGAGGAAAAACACCATCGAGGGAGGCTGTGACAGTTCATAGCTTCACCCCATTTCCAGTTCTCTTTCCCTGTTTTGTGTTTGTGGTTTGAGATGTGAGCTCTCAGCTTCCCATTCCTGCTGCCTGCTGCCATACCCCCATCTCAATGTGGATTTCCTGTCTGGAAATCTAAGCCAAATAAACTCTTTCTTCATAATAATTGTTTTTGATATTGGATTTTTATCATGGCAACAGAAAAGTAACCTTACAAAGTGTTTTTTACTGAGAGAAAAAGTGGGCCTAGAGCCACTTAGTGACCGTTAGCTCCCCCTGCTCTTTTTTTCTATCATGCCCCTCCCTGTGACTAGGGTTCACAGAAGCCAATCAGTTGTTGCTCCGGAGCTGTCGCCAGCCAAACATGCTATGTCTCTTCCCTGAGAAATGTGTCTTTCTTCATCATAGTGGCAGCCTGTCTACTGTCCATGTAGCAGCTCTATGGACGTCTTCACTGTAACTGAGTGTTCGCTGATGCCTTCCTCACGCTGTCAGCTCTTAGGGAGCATCTGTGTTGTCCTCCAGTAAATATAATGATATATACTCTAGCCTGTTCTTTGCTTTCCATTCCACACTGTGCTGAAGGCCTTACTGTAGTCACTGTCTTTTCCAAGGTAGGTATAACATTTTCCCACATTTTAAAGACATTGAAACATTAAATGGGTTAAATCAGAACTGGCCCAGAACCTCAGCCACATTGTCTTCCACAAAACAAAACAAACAGATAAACAAACAAACAAACAAAAAATCTCTCAGTCATATTACAGGGGATTTCAGCAGAGCCACTTTGGACAAGGATACTAGGATATATAAGCATTGGAGGAGACTGTCGGTGTCTTTCTCCATAACCATAGTCTTTAACTGTGGAGTCTACAATGACTAAAGGGGATTGGGGTCTGTGTTACAGAGAAGGGGCAGAGGGAGCCCAGTGGTGCAGTGACACTCTCTCTTGTTGGCTGTCTCAAGTTAGTCAACAACCCTCAGCCAACCCATTACTTAATAATATCACAACTCTCTATGATGAGTGGCAATGATAGCTATATTACATTAATGTTCATATTGACTCTATGTTTGGCCGTGTGATCTACACTGTCCAATAAGACAGTAGCAAATGGTAAATATGTTACTTTGGTGTTACTCAACAAAATACCTGATCCATAGAAATGGCTCCCAGTTTTAGAGTTCTTTGTGCTGTTGTGAGGAAGACATGGTTGCAGTCATGGTGGGAGGCTTGTGGCAGAGTCTATCCCTTTACAGAATGCCAGGAAGCAGAGAGGGTGACAAGAACCAAAAACCAAAACCTCAAAGACCCACCACTGTTGACTGACTTCTTCCAGATGGGACCCACCTCCTGGGGTTTCCACAGTGTTAAAAAATAGTGCCAACTTGGGGACCAGTTCTTTGAAATATGGGTCTATGTAGGTAATTTCAAATCCAAGGTGTAATAAGACACAAACAGCAACTTAAAATGAACCTGTCAACATCTACTTCTGCTCTGCCATGCCTAGTATGAAGTAAGCGCAGGCCACCCTGATGGAAGAAATCTAAATGACAGGGAGTTAAAGGTCAAGTCACCCAGCTAAGGTCTTTCTTGTTGTTGGATTAACATCTGGAAGTATGAACGAGTTGTTGTCCAGATCAACTGGCCTGATTCTAGACACAGAACAGTTCATTCAACCCATAGCTTCATAGAAAATTGTAAGCAGCTCTTTGAAGCCATGAAGCTTCTCAGTTTGCTATACAACGACAGATAACCTGTACAGTGACCATGGGTTGTTTCTGGATAACAGCTGGTGAAGCATCATCACCAAGTGGCCCTTGGATTCATGCTGATGGCAGCACAGATGTTCTGTGAGAACAAGCTGTAGCAGCTGGCACCATATGACCTTCAGATTGACTGAGGCCACCCACAGAGTTCATGCCATTACTGGGCCTGCTCATTGCTAAGGCTGTGTGCTATGGTTTAATGCATCCCTTTCAAAATTCCTGTGTTCAAACATAATGGCCAATGTGATAGCATTAAAAAAGAGACCATTAAAAACTTATTAGGTCATGAGGACTCCTCCCTCATTAGTGAAATTTTGGTCCTCATTAAAGATGTATTACTTACCCTTTGACCCTCTTGTCCTTCTGCCATGAGAACACATGTCATTGTTCCTCTCTGGAGGATGCAGCAACCAGATACTTTTTTTTTTCAAAGCTCCAAGCAGTCTTCTGGATTTTCCAGTGCCTTGATCTTAGATTTCACAGCCTCCAGATTCACTTAAAAAAGCTATGATAGAAGATTAATACCGCTTTCACATTGCCTGTTGGGAGACTTGCTTTTGGAACTCTTAAGTCAACAAGCATGAAGGTAGGAGACATGAGACCACTCTAGAGGAACCCCAAGACACGGGGAGGTGTTTCAGTCAGCACTCAATGCACTTAATGTCACAGGTAACAGCAAACATTATCAGCAGGTGCCTTTAGGCAGCTCCAGCCCCAGACAATGAAGTCTGGCACCCTAAAGCTGAAGTCCTTTTATACTCTGGGGCCAGTTTTCTACTAGTGTGCCTTGTCCATGTTTTTAAATATCATTGTAGGGCTGTTTGTTGTGATGAAGTAGCAATGGAAACACCGTCTAACTATTTTCTGTTACTTCATACTGTCAGATTGTGTTGTCTGTTGATTGATTGACTTTCTCAAATCCTATCCTCCCTGTTAAAAATTAGGCTAGCTCTGCTCCTACACGTACGTACCCATATTGACCAAGACAGAAATGACACATTCCTGGTGGTCAATAAATATTTGTTGAATGAATAAAAGAATGGATGTTTACTCTATAGATCTAAAGTAAAAGTTTCTAGAAGAGTGCTTCTTTCTTTTCTCTTCGTCTTTGGGCCCTGGGCAACAAAACTGGGGGTTGTTTGTGTGAAATTGACTGTTTTTCATAATATGTGTGTGAGCTTTCCTGTCAAACGTTCAATTGTTCAGCCAATAAACACCTGTCCCACATCACAAGCCAGCCTCTGTCGGTCTCATTGGGAGCCCTGCCTGGGAGATGAAATGACAATTACAATATGGAGCATTGTAGATATAATGTAGCCACAGGACTGAGCCCCTTCCAAGACAGAGACAGTGACAATGTCTACATAATATGGATTTTTTTCAGGGTTCTTCTCAGAGTCCCAGATAAAACAAGTGTACCATAAGTATGTATTGACTTGCAAGCAAGTAAACATTTTTTTTTTTGAGTCAGACAGAAAGCAAAAAAGTATATGAGAAGAAAAGGGCGAGTAACTATGCAAAAGGGGTGAGGGCTCCAATTAAATATCTAAGAGTCATGGGGTCCCAATCTGCTTACTGTAATCATAAGGAGCTATCACAGAGCCCAGAATAAAGTGTTCAGGAACCTGGCACAAACACACCACTGTCTTTCGAAAGCAGGGCCATTAAAACACCATGAAAAAATAATGGCATCTCCCTCCGGTTTCTGCTTGAAGGTGGATTCATGCAATCTCAGCATTTTATCTTGGAAGCTCCCCTGAGAAGGTACACTGGGGAAGCAATTTGTATCTCTTTTAACTAAGACAGGAAGCCTTGAAGTCTGTGGGTCATCCACTTCCCTCAGACTCCCCTGCAATTGCTGAGAAATGTGTCAGAGCTGAAGATTTTGTGGGCTGTTAACTGCATGTGATTTTTTTCCCCCTGCCATTTACATCTGAGGGAAATGAAAAGCCTTGGGTTTTACAGCCCAGTTGGGATGCCGAGAATGTTCTTATATACAGTGTGTCTGAAATTAATTAAGATATGTAGACAGTTTATGTATATGACCAAGAAAAAAAGGATGCATTCCATTAATGTTTATTAAATAAATGAGAACAACTGAAGGATGGATGTATGCTTTTTGAGGTGTTATGCATTTTGAACACATCCTCTCCCTGTCCCCATTCTTTGGGCGGGGGCGAGGATGGGGGGTTAGGTAGCTCTGCCAGTGCTACTTTGTAGAGGGAGAAAGTGAGTTTTAGGAAGGAACAAATAGCATAGAGAAGCAGGTTTATGCAAGTTCCCAATTCACTGAGTCCTTATTTGTAATGCTTTATTCGAGGGTGAACTTTGGAAGCTTATATGGCCCTTTCTGAGTCCCCAAACATCACCGTCAAAGAACTCAAAGATGGAAATGTTAAGATGGTTCAGCGGGTAGAAGCATTTGCTGAATAAGCCCAGTGACCTAGGCTATAGCTCCAAAATCCATATAAGTTAGATGGAAGGACAGAACTGACTCCACGAAGTGGCTCTTTCATCTATTCATGCATGCCATGGCATGCACAATTCCCCCATCTGTCATATACCACACACACACACACACACACACACACACACACACACACACACAAATAATGATAATGATTGGTTTAATGTAGAAGATGAGGAGGAGGCCCATCAGACACCAGGCAAAAACAGATGGTTCTGTGCAGAGAATGGCCTTGGTAAAGCATGAAAATGATATTGAAATAGCTCTTTGTCAACAGGTAATGATTTTTCTCTTGTGTTATGTACTCTTCACTAGTTTGAGAGTTCTTGTGTGTTTATATAACTTCTTCTGTAGGAAGCAGTACAATGGACTGAAAAGTCAAAGATGTTTACATAAAAGTACTGTCTCATAGATCTCATGAGCTTCAGCTTTCTTGTCTGTCATTACAGGCTGTACCATCTGCATTGTAAAATTGATGTGATGGATAACTGATATGCTGTATGCGAAGTAACTTATACTTGGCCCGCCACATAATAAGGCAAATAAACCTTACTTGTCTGTCCTTCTACTTAAGCCACCGGGGAAGATCCTTGAAAGCAGAAATGTGGCACAGTGCCTCACAGATGAGAACTTCATAAATATTTATCAAAGGCATGGACGGATGAATAACCATAGGGTGAAAGCATATTAATCACTGTAAAGCTACCAGTAAAACCAAATGTAGTTCAGCAACTTTTTCAAATAGCATACTATTGATTGACCACCTTAGGATTCACAGTTGGGTCTTCCTATGAACAGATGGTTTTCCACCAGCTGTCAATTTCTGGAATCAGGTTCTGTCCGTCCACCATCCCTAGGATGCCGGTATCTTCGTAGAGCAACAACAGCAGCATCTGTTTCTTCACTTCAGACCCACAGGAGCCAAAAGCCACCCATCCTTCCACTAAACCTCAACTGGAGAAACTTGATCACACAGTCACACCTGGAAGCAAGCATCTCTCTCTCTCTCTCTCTCTCTCTCTCTCTCTCTCTCTCTCT
>NW_004949101.1:9724768-9773835 GCF_000317375.1 Microtus ochrogaster | reverse complement strand
GTGCATGTTAAATAACAGAGCTCCTGATCTGTCTGATCCAAAGACAATGACATAACATAAAACCAAGATCTGGTTGGTATTGGTATGAGGTCACCTGCCTGCCCTGCCCACCATTCCCTCAGACTATCTGCTATCTACTGTGCCTAACAAATAACCTCAAAATGTAGATGTTTAAAACAACAAATATGTGTACATCTTATATGTCTGCCTTGGCCTCCCAGCAGTCCCAGAGGTCATCTGGAAGGCTGTGTGTGAGCTGCCTGCTCTAGAGGTAACACAGATGGAGGCTCATTCTGTTCCATGTGGAGGCTCATCCTCCAGAAAACTAGCTAGCTCAGCGTTGGCCAAATGGTGACTGGACAATGAAGAGGGGAATAGGAAGCATGTTTGGTCTTTGAGGCTTATAGCTAGATCAACTACAACATCACTTTTGCAGTGTTCTAGTAATGGAAGCAAGTCACAAGCTGGACACAGAGTCAAGGAACAGCGAACGAGATTGTGTTTCATAGTGGGGAGAGTCTGCAAAGCTTATTGCAAAGCAGGAGAGAATGGAGGTGTGTTTTTGCAGTCAGTGTATTACGTAGTGGGTGCTTCAAGCTACCTGGAGACCTAGTGACCCAGATTGTCAGGCAGGAAAAGGAGACAGCATTGCACTCCTTATCATTTCTCAAGTCTTGGCTAAGATCAGGTGTAGTGGATTTCTCAATCATTGTCTCAGTCTTTGTCAGGTGCAATGTGCCTATGTTGAGTTGGAGAGAAGACAAAGAAGACTTTGTGGTCTGTGCTTTGGACCTCTTGCAGCCACGTGCACCAGCAATGCCAGGGAAGGCGAAGCTGGGAGAGAATTATCATGAGTCACCAGATGGGCAAAGCTGTGAGACGTAAAGAGGAGAAAATGCAAGGGAGCAGCGGCAAAGCCCAGCCTGAACCTGACACCCAGGGCCGTCAAGAGTCCATACTTCCTTCTAGAACTTCCTGAAGGCAGAAGCACTGGGATTTGGGGTTCCTGTAGCATCAGTCGCTGGATGCATGGATGGCAGCTTGGACCCCTTTTTCTTGCAGGTGAAATGGGTGGGCTTCGGGATAGGCTTGAAGGCTGTAGATGCATCTGTTGACGACACAGGTCAGAGGAACTGGGGAAGAATGTAGAAAACCAGCCCCTAAAGACCTGGATGAGACATTAGCTTGTCATTTGGAACTCTCGTTTGGTAGAATTCTTCTTCCACCCTGCGCAGGCACTGTTTCTGATGCTGCCCTTGTTTCTAATCGTCAGACCCTCTTTGGCCTTGATAGTTGGCACACAGTGAATGCAAACTCCAAGGCACGGTCCCAGGAAAGTTAAGTCATTAGACCAACTGGTGAAGGTGGCTGGACTGTGTTCTGAGCACTATAGTTCCCCTTCTCGTGGGCTGGCCCTGCCTGTTCTCTGCTTGCCTGATGCTCTTTGCAAGGACTGTAAGTTTTTATACTGCAGCAAGGGGACAGCATTCTAGGTCCCCTGTCTCAGGAAATGAGAATGAGGCTGGGGAAGAAAAGGGAATATTTCATCAGCTAAGAGGAAATTTCAATTGATGTGCTTAATTAGGTCAGATACCCATTTTCCTCTGAGCCTCTCCTAGTTCTTTGAAGTCAAAGGACACGCTGGAGCGGGAGAGGGGAAAATCGTGGAAAGAGAATTGGAAAGAAGCAGCCTACCACACACACACACACACACACACGCTGGAGCGGGAGAGGGGAAAATCGTGGAAAGAGAATTGGAAAGAAGCAGCCTACACACGTAAAAACATTCCATCCGTCCTTTTAGAGGGTTGAATTGAAATACGGTTAGCTATCAACCATATCGACATAAAAATGCTTAAAATAAAATGTAGGGCAGCCCCCTGAAGGAGGGAAACCTTCAGCATGAAGAAGACTTTCCCAACTCGTTAAAAGCCACACTTCCATTCTCTCCCTGCAACACTGACAGAGTTTACAGTCAGTCCAAACACGCCTTCGTGATTTAGTTATTTTAGGGGAAAGAGAAGATTCAGTATAGATTTGAAAGTTCCCGAGGAGGAAGCACCATGAGGTAGTAACTCGGTGGGTTTGAGCTGCAGTCTCTAAGACTGGTTCTCATAGTGGCTGGAGGACATCTTTGTCGGCTGGGACGATTGTCCTAGGACCTGTGCTATTCTGTGCAGTTGCCAGTGGCCATGTGCGGCCAGTGGTGGACTTGAATTATCGTTACTCTGACTAGAGTTCCTATTTTTCCTGTGTTTGTCTGTGTGTATTTATGTACGTGTATATATGTTTGATGGATGTTTGTATATGTGTCTGTATGAGTGTGTCCATGTACGGATACAGGTGGGTGGATGTTAGAGGTCAGATTTAGGCGTTCCTTTCCCGTTTCTCTTCATCTTCGCTTTTGAACCTCGAGCTCATGGGTTCAGCTAGGCTGCTTGGCTAGTATAGCCCAGATAGCTGCCCCTTTCTGCCTTCCCATTACAGGGGTTTCAGACATGCACCCCTGCAACCAACGTTTTACATAATTGCTGGGATCCAAACTCAGGACCTCTTGCTTACACAGCAAGCATTTTACTTACTGAGCCATTTCCCAAGAACTCAGTTCTGACTTTACTGCATTTCAATGATTAAATTTACATTCCAGCAGCCTCATGCTGGTCGCTACCCAGTAGAAACTCAGAAGGTTCTTAGCCTTCTGTGAATGTGGTTCTTTTAAATAGTGCTTAAAATCAGAAACCTATATTCCATTCCTCTTTCAAACAAATGAAGAAACCATGTATGTTAGCTAAATCTGGCTCCAGAACAAACCGCCCTATGACACTGACTTGAAATAACAGTGATTTACTTAGGCCAAGATACTGCGGCTAGCAAATTTAGGACGGGTGTAGCTGGACAGCTTTGCCCCTCTCTGCTAAAATTGGTGCATTTGTGGGCAGATCCTGGTCAACTGAGAGCGGCCAGCATAGGGTGACCTCAGTAACATGCTTTATCCTCCCAGTGTGTGGATCTACCTCTGAAAGACCAGCCCAGCTCAGGATGACTGAGCAGGTTTCAACAAAGGGATCTTTCCTGTATCGGCCTCAGAGGCCAGCTTTGAGGACAGGCAGTGTTACTTCTGTTACAGGTTGTTAATCAAAGCATGTTAAAAGGCTGGCTAAGAGGACAGTGTCAGAAAATGGAGGCCAGCATTTGAAGGGCCACACAGTGGAGTTCACTGCAGAGTGTGGCTATTGGGAGAGCATGCACAATTGTGGACATTTTTTGTCCTCCGTCATTCTGAATGCCAAAAGATTAAGTCTGAGGAAAATGCAAAAACTTTTAAGACAACCCAACTCCCATCTTGGAATCCTGGCTCTTGGTTTAGTCCTTGTATTCTCTGTATGAGGTGCGCTTTTCTTAGGTCTCAGGTTTCTTATCTACAGAAAGACAAAGATAATTTAACTTCCTCTACTTCTACTAGCTCCCAACTGGTGTTAAGTGTTGAACTTCTTGGCTCTCCTCACGCAGGGAATCAGCAAGGGGGCAGAAATGGTTGGACAGATCTCTGTGAGCCCAGTCAAGTACTTGAAAGCTGTTTCCTTGGCAAAAGGCTCTTGAAATACCAGAAGAAATTGCTCAAAAGTAAAATAAAATAAAAGGCAAGTCTTTACAGTAGTGCTCAGCTTTTTGGAGGAAGGTTCATAAAAGATTGAATTTGGAAAGGATGGAGTGTTTTCCTTGTAGGCTTTTCTAATTTATAATCTAACCACTTCCTTTTCCTTTTGTAACTCTGATGTCCGAATGGAGTAATCTAAATATCCTTCCAGCCTCAGAATCCTGACAGTATTTTCACATTGATCTCCCGTCCGCCAAATCAAGCCTTGCAGATCTGTGAGCAGCACTGTCAATAAAATTCCTCTGCTAGAAAAGGACTGCTGTTTCTGCTTCCTGTTTCCCAGGCCATGAATCTACAGGATGGCGTTCCTGCTGACAGAAGCGCCTCCAAGCAGCCAACTCACAACTGCCAGTGCAAATTTGCGTACTTTGCCAAATTGCTAGCTCACAAGTCTGTACTTGTGAAATAAACAGAAATGAGTATGAGGGGAAAAGATTTGGAGGGAAAGAGGCTGTGGGTGATACTCATAAAGTGATGATAAAGACAAGAGGAAGGAGGGAGAGTGGGGAAGGAAGGAGAAGGGCAGAAAATGGTGGAAGGCCAGGAGAGAGCAAAGAAAACTAGCATAGGGAGCAAGGAGAAGAGAAGGGCTACAGAGGGGGGAGTGAGAGAGGGAGGAAGGACTTGGAGAGGAGCAGAAGCCAGTGTGTGGGGGGGGGTAGGGAGAACAGGAGATGGAGTGAGTGGTGAGTGATGGGGGGAAAACAAGATCCCTGGAAATCAGGCTGAGTACCACACCCAATCTTTGCAAACTGGGGTCTTCACTCTTTCATCTACACAAGCTTTCCTGAGGTAGTAGATTCTTAGGAGAGCTCAGTTGCTTTTAGTGATCGAACTGAATGGAAGTCAAGTGGAAAAATTCTTGGATTGGTTCCAGCCTTCTTGACTGTGTAACCACTGACCAGTGGATTCACGTCTCTGTATGTTTGTCTTTTCACATTCAACACCATGTGAAGTTGTTGTTTGCTCTTAAGGTAAACCTTTTGGGACTAGGAGTTCTTCTTTGTATGATTTTATTGTTTTGGGTTGGCATTGTTTATGTTTCTTGTTTTGTTTTTGTTTTTGAGATGGGGTCTTGCTATGGCACCCAGGCTAGCCTAGAACTCATGAAACTCTTGCCTCCTAAGAACTGAGAGTATTGGTGTGCATTTATTTCCATGCCCTTCTTTGCATGAAATTTTATTCTAAAAACAAAAAACAAAAAACAACAAAAATCCCAATATACATTGATCATAGATTATCAGATCTGCTCTGTGCTATTTGGAAACATCGGGGATAAACAATCTTTCTTAGATTAGCATGACTGAAATCAGGCCTTAAGATGAATGCCTTTGAGCAAATGATCTATTAGAAACAGCTCTTAGAAGGAGTGGGAAAGACAGAATGTTGAGGTCTTAAGGTTGAACAAAAGGCCAATTGAAAAAAGCCCTAGGTTCAGCTTGACCTCTTATTGTTTCTGGGAGATTAATTATCCACCAAAATTATCTCCATCATATTAAAAGACAGGTGTTTATAATCTTGGCTAGAGGCAAGCCACTTCTACCTCTAAATACTGGAAAGGTCCAGGATTGGCCATAGGGGTCACCAGAGTAACAAATACCATTAAACTGAGGGGAAGCAGATAGAATATTAAGGGGTCTGTGGTGCAGACAGTGTGTATCACAATTTAACAGGGAGCTCTTAAACTTAGGATCTAGGTAGGTAACTGGTCCACAGAAATAGAAGTCATCCTAGACGGGTGAGACACCAGCCAGTCACAGGATAACACGTGCGTATCACAAGGACACACAGTGGGAGTCCACGTTGGAAATGGCTGCTGTCACTGTGTACCTGATGCTCAGCACACAGTAGATATGTCATACAACACAAAGGAGGTTATGTGAACCCTGGGTCTAATTTAAGCCTGAAAACATCTCCAGGCAGAGTCTAGGTGCCGGTTTATCCCTGGGCTAAGGAGTGGCTTCCTTTAGTTTTTATTTTATTTTTCCCTTTCATGTGGGATTCCCCTCTGTATACTGTGAATACCATTGGTGAATAAAGAAACTGCCTTGGTCTGTTGATAGGGCAGGTTAGAGCTAGGCAGGGAAAACTAAACTGAATGCTGGGAGAAAGGAGGCAGAGTCGAAGAGAAGGCATGGAGCTGCTGCCAGAGACAGACATGGTGAAACTTTGCCAGTAGGCCACAAGCCTCGTGGTAAAATATAAAATACTAAAAATGGGTTAGTACTAGATATATGAGCTAGCTAGCAATACACTTAAGTGATTGGCCAAGCAGTGATTTAAATAATATAGTTTCTGTGTGATTATTTTGGGAGTCTGTACAGCCGCGAAAACAAACAAGCGGCTTCCTACAACATCCCTTGTCATGGCAATGGTCTCATGATATTCAATATTATTCTGCTTTGAAGAAAATATTAAGAATAATAACTTTTCAGTTATTACTGAATTAATATTGGACATTCGACCCTTCTTTCAAATCATAATTAGTACTTCAAGATGCTTCTAGGCTTTAATCTTCTGCCCTATGTCCTTGAGGTCTCTGCTTCAATGGGATTTGTTCTTGGAAGATAACTCAGCTTCTTTCTAAAGAAGGAAGTAAATATCACAAAATTGGAAAAAGTGAAATTAGATTTAAGTTAGCAAAAACTGAGAAGAAGTAAAAGAAGAAAGGATGATTAAATTAATTGAGCTGTACTTTGAAGTTTTGACCTTCTGGGCAATTTTCTAATATAACTCAGACACTAGTCAGGCAGTTACACACACACACATACACACACACACGCGCGCGTGCATGCACAATATATGTACGATATAACTCATGATTTTATTTTTAAGCTTCTGGGAGCCCACATACCAGAACTTAGTTCAATGTGATCTTTCTGGAGGTTTTATAAATTGCCTGTTAAAGATACATCCTATGCTGATTCAACTTAGGCACCTACCCCGTCCTTGACATTGTTCCTTCCCAGAATCACTAGATTTGCATAAAAATTTAATATGAAAAGTGTGGTAAGTCTCCAGGCAGATGGAGGTCTTTGACTAATTATCTGTGAATGGTGACAGCTTGGAGCTAGGCCTCTGAAGAGATTTAGTGCTGACGACAATGCTCTGCAAATACAGGGCCACAGTGTTGCTTGCTAGAGCTGGGATGGGAGGAGGGCACAGGCTGGAGGGTCTGGTGTCTTGGCTGTAGAATAAGAGCAGAGACAGGAGCAGGACCCTCAGGGCATCTCAGGAGCCAGTTCTGTGTGTTGCTCCCAAAGGCCTTCCTGTATTTTATCTGTGTCTTTAGCTTTCCTCTTCCTAACCTTGAGGACTAGAGACCTTTCTGTCCATTAGCCACAGCCGCTTTCCAGACCCCACATTTTGGATTTAGCACATCTACTCCTTTTTGCTTCTGGGACACTTTTATCTTGGTACAGATAAGAATCACCAGAAGGGCTTGATAGTCCAGATACCTGGGTCACACTCCCTGTGACTCAGGTCCTGCAATCTGACCAGCTCCCTGGTGACGAGTATGTCCACAACATAAGGGCCTCCCTTGTTGTAATCCCACAGTAAGAAAATGACACAGGACTCAGGACTCCAAACCTGCTTCCTGTAATCTAGTTCTAGCCTGCCCAACAGTTTCTTTCCTTGCCCACAAGTATCTAGGTGTTTGTCTTCTTTGTAGAATAAAAACACCTGTCACAGCAATGGTACCAGTTGTGTGGTAGTTAGCACCAGCACCCATATTTGAAGAGGTCACGTACTTAGTCTGCCAATTTCTCCCACACCATCTGCACTCTGCTAAGTCACGCCCACTGTTTCCTCAAGGTATCTGTTGTCTCCTAACTTAAGTTAGTGTGATTTAATTAACATCAAGCTTTGCAGAGATTATGTCTTAATTCAGACATGGGATACCGACAGTAGAAAATGCAAGGCTTGGTGGCAGCCTCTGTAGACAATGACAGAGATTCTCGGCACCCCACAGAAGGACAACTGCCAAATCTCCATGAGGAATTTAATTTAGCTTCTCACAAGGTGATATGATAATCTGGAGATAGGTAATGAATGACTGTAAGTATCATTTGGGGGAATAAAGAGGCCTCATAAATCCAGGAACTTTTAGTAAAACAACCTGGAACAGTTAAAAGAGGGGCTGGTGAGGTAGCTCAGGGGTTAGGAGCATTTGATGCTCTTGTAGGGACTCAGGTTCAGATCACAGCACCCTCCTGATGGCTCAGCATTAGCTCAAAGTCCAGTTCTAGTGGATCCAACAGAATATTATGGGCTCCACAGGCACTAGGCACATGTGAGGTGTATATACTTATATACATACATCCAGGCAAAGCACTCAAACACGTACAAGAGGAACTAATGCATCCACAAAACGTTTAAGAAGATGGTAAAAGATGCAGAAAAAAAAAAAAAAACTTCACTGGAAAAGTGCTTAGGAAAACTCCACTTCCTTTTCATATTGTCCCTTCTTCCTTCCCCTATGACCCATGTGTAGTTGAATATAATTCAAATTCTGTGATATTGTGGTCAGTTTCCTGGACTGTGGAAGGCTTTTGAGTATTGAAATCTTATTCTTCATCGGCTTATATGAGTTGGTCATCCACTGAGATAAGGTATATGAAGGCCCTTGAACAGCATGATATCCAATGAGTGCTTGTCCAGTGTTGGTCGTTGTCATTATTACCTTACTCCTGTCATAGTGAGCACAGGGACTGACTGGGGATGGCTACATTTGGATGGTCTCTCTCACTTGTAGTTACCAGACTGATCAATCCAATCTAATCTAAGCTCATATGCTTTTCCCATCAGCCACTGACTAGCATGCTGCCTTTTATTTTTGTCCATTCTTTCAAGAGCTGTTTATTTACCATGTATTTGATTATTTGTAAAATGGGAATAATATATGTGTGTATATATATATATATGTATATATATTACAACATATATTATGATATATATATATAATAGAGTTGTAAAATTTTAAATTAAATGGTTACATTAAATGTAGTACTAGTGTTTGGGAAATGCTTAATAACATTTGGTTAACCCACATGAAACTGAAACTTTGGCAAACAATAATAAATGTCTAAACATTATTCTTTTCGGTGTCTAAATTTTTCTGATACAGTGTCTTTCTGTGTGACCCAGATTGGTCTTGAAGGTGCCATCCTTTTGCCAGGGCATCCTTAGTGATGGGACCATAAGTGTACACCACATACCTGGCTTTTAACTGTTGTTTTTTTTATGTTATTGCTGTTTTCTTCTTATCAACTGTGTTGGTATATCGGTTAGTTCCTGCTGTGAAACAAACAGCCACCAGCCTCATAGAGAGAAATCCATTGTTTGGATCCAGGCCTCAAGTCTATAATCATCTGAAAAACAGAGGCTTGCTGCCCTTGGATGGCCTCTGTGTCTTGTTATAAGGTGTGTGTTGCACCTTTCAGCACAAGCATTGGGCTTATTTGTGAGGTCAGGGCAAAATTCCACGGAGAATGTAAACCTCTGAGGCCCACACCCAATACTGCCATTGTATCAGTTCCACCGAATCCAACTGGCCAAAGAAAGCCACACAGAAAACCCTAAATCCTAGAGTTAAGAAGACACTCCATCCTTGATATGGAGGGCAGAAGTGTCACCCTGCCAAGAATAAAGATGTAGGGAATCGAGGAGAAATTAAGCTTCTTCTCTTGTCGCTCCAGCAAAAGCAGGAAGTATATGCTTCATTTTGTATTCCCTAGCCCCACTTTTTATATTAGTTAATTTTGAAAATAACTTCTCGTATTTGCAGTGATGTGGTTAAGCGTGTGCTGGGAATCACTTACAAGCTTGTACTCTACCACTGAACTGTACGCTAGGTCCTGAAGGTAGGTTTTCGACATAGAATAAAAAGCGACCTGCCCTTTCATGGTGAGGTAATTCTTATCCTCCCATCTTTTGCCTCTCCTGGCATTTTAGGAGCACACTGACTGGGACGTGCAAGGGCAGATGCAGAACCTTGAATGTTTCCACCTTAAAAATAATCCAAGTACAATCACCTTGGCAAGCAAACAAAGGGACTCTAAGGCATTAACATTTTGCAAAGGTGCTGTTGCTAGTCTGTTCCCCCATCATCTGTAAATCATCAGCAACGACTTTAGAAAAGACACTTTTGAAAAAATAAAAATAAAACAGAAATTGTTGGTTGTGCTGTGTGATATCATTGTGGGGTCTTGTCTGGTCGTTAAGACCTGTAGTTACAAAGGGCTTTATGGAGGTCAAGTAACCAAAGCTAAAGTTGCTGTGTCACTCTGAACATGCACAAACGTGTTTTCTCCCGATGAAGGTATAATGCTGGCCCTCATTACAGGTTAAGAAAATAAAAGCACAGCGAAGTCAGAAACTTGCTCCAAGTCCTACCACTGCGCACACAGTCCGGATTGAACTTGCTTAGTCATTTTGCGGTCTTAGATGAAAAATAAATCATTAATCAAATTTTAGAAGGCTTCGCCAGTGCCAGTGATTTTGTGGATAGAGTACAGAACCTACTTCAGCCTGAATATAAATACGTATTTCAACACTGAAAAGTGGCACGGAGCAGGGGCTCTGGGTTACATCACTGACAAAGTATCTTGGGTCTCTGATTGTAGGACTCAGCTTGGGATCAAATCTGAGCCCTTCAGTACTGCTGTGTGATGGTATATATGTGGCCTTTAGGTTTGGTTTCACCATCTTGTGCCAAACGAACAACAGATACACACCAGGAACAACTGCCAGTGAGCTCACAAGTGACGGTGAGGATGAAGTCACATAGTTGACATCCACTATGGGTCACTAGCGACAATTCATTCCCTTCTTTCCTCATCTTAGGAGCTGCCCACTAGTGCTTCCCAGTGACCTCACAGAGTGAAGGTCTAAAAAGGATTGCAGTGTCAGGAAAGGAGGTAATGGGACCAGTTTGTGCTAAGAATACCACCTAAAGAGCTTATGAAAGACATGGATCCATGACTGTACCTGTGATCTGTTTTACCCTGTCATCTTGGGGAGGAGCTGAAGAGTGTGATCTTTCCCCCAGTTCTCATGTCCTATGACCTAGGTGATTGTCAAGGACTCCCCCTTTTAATTCTGTAGTTCTGATTTATCCACCCTTTCCCAGCAATTGCTCCCACTCATTGAATATCTCCTCAGCTTTAACATGCAAGTAATTATTGGCACACATTTATTTCATTTTTTCTACCGTTCTCATCCACACTGAGCACAAAAGGAAACAGAGAGGTGAAGAAACCTGAAGACCTGGATTCCAATGTGAGTGTATTTCCAGCTTTAGCCACTGAGTTCTTGGTTAAATGAATCCTGGAGCTCCCATCATCACTACAAGATGGAATCCGGGGGGGGGGGAGCTTTGGTCTCTTCTATCCATTCAGATTGTAGTGTGATCCAATAAAGAACTCAATCTGATGATTTTAGAAAACCCACAGAGGGCTTCTACAGTCCTTGGCTCATAACCTAAGTCCTCTTACAACTGAAATATTTCAGCAGGTCCTGGGATGAGGAAATAGGCTGGTGACTGGGAAGGAGGAAGTACAGCCTTATGTTGTCTGCAATTGAGAAACACAGCTGTAGGTAATTATTTGTTCCTAGCTATAAATAAAAAAGATCCTTAAGAACAACAAGAAAGAACATACAGCTTGGGGAAGGGAGGGGAACCTCACAGGGAGTAGCCCATCAGCTGCATTGGATAATAACATCAGGGGTAGGATTGGTCTTAACCACCCCCTACCCTAGCAAAGAGGCCTTTTCAGCAGCTGGTGTCTGTAATAGGGTCCAGGTTATGGTCAGCTAAGCCTGAAAATGACTGATTATGTATACTTTGCTTGTTCTGTGGTTCTAACACAGAACCACCAGCACATATCTAAGTACCTTATTGTGTAGAAAAAGAGAAAAATACCTTGGATTCTACTCTGGGGTGTTTATTTGCCCTTTTCCTTTGCCTTAGTTGTAGGGCTGTGGTGTAGGAGGTCCTTCTGTGTTCTATGTGTTGCTTTTATTGGTTAATGAATAAAGAACTGCTTTGAACCTATGGCAGGGAAGAACAGAACTAGGCAGGGAAAGGTAGGCTGTATGGTGGGAGAAAGAAGGGCGGAATCAGAGAGAAGCCAGGGATCCTCTGCCTGAGACAAATGCTGGGAATATTACCTGGCAATCCACTGCCATGTGGCGATACACAGATTAATAGAGATGCGTTAGTTAAGGCTCTGGAATTAGCCAGAAATGCGTTTAAGCTATTGGTCAAACAGTATTGCAAATAATACAGTTTCTGTGTGATTATTTCATGTCTGGGCAGTCGGGACTAAGGAGCAGCCCCCTCCTTCAACAGGGCTGTATGTCTGTAAACTTGGCTCTATGCTTGGCCATTTCTCAGGGCAAGGGTGCCCCTAGGATAAGAACAATGGTGAGGATGCCGGATATCCTCTGGACCCAATTGAACCTGCTTCTAGCACCAGAATTCTAGATACTAATACACTAGATCTCCCTTAGTAAAACATGTCTGAATCTGAGTTGGAGCTACAGAACCACCATGTCAAGAAAGAGAAAAGAGCCAAACAGAGAGTTCAGTCTGGTAGGCAGAGCGCAGACATTCTGGAAATGCAGGGAAAGACCCTAACGTGCATGCAGAGCAGAATGTACTACAAGAGCAGGGCTGTTTCCTGACCACAGGTCAGTTTATAAACCAAGTCACATTTCTTCGAAGCTTCTTGGGATGAGAACTCCAGATCCACAGTGGACAATACAAAACAAGAATGGCCTCGCCTGGCTGTCATCTGCTAGGCAATCTTCCACAGTCCAAGGCCAGGTAACAAAAAATTTCCACTGTGACACTCTTCCAAATTCTCAGCCATCGCAGCATCTTCTCAGAATATATTTTGGTGTGTAGCCATCACCAGTGTGATATTTTCTTATCTGTAGCCCAAAATGTTCATAAAAAACAGCTCTCGTGTGTTGGACTCCATGGCAGATCCTTTGGAAGGGGAGTTGACAGTACAGTTCTCACTCAGAATGATGTGAGATTCCAGGGTAGGGTATATTTTCTTTCGTGGATTGGAACACACTCATGTTTGATGGCTTTAGGATGAGCAGCAGAAAGTGAAATTCAAATCCTACTGTAGCTCACAGTGCCTGATCTCGTTCCTCTGGAATCACTGCTGATCTCTACCGTGCTAGCCATGCAGGGTAGAAATCTCTTGCCTGCCTTTGATAATGGTCCTTGTGTATTTCATCAGCTTCAAATTTTTGGAGATTATTCTCTTATACCCATACAGTTCATGAAAACTGGGACCCTGACATGGGTTGGGTTGCAATTTGAAGAAATTAAAAGAGTTAATTGAGCTTTAAACTAAATATGACAGATATGAACTATTTACTGAAATGAAATTAGGGAATTGAAATAAGGCAATTATCTTGTATGGAATCTCAACAGGTCTAGATTTTTAGGGAGAGGCTGCCTCTCGTGTTTACATGTAAGGTTCATATTGCTCAAGGTTTAATTGACAATGCCAACAAAAGTACTTCTTCCCAGTCACAATGCTGCGCCCACAACAAACCCCAACACTGTATTGTGTGCCATGAACCTTGGGAGCTCAGGAAGGAGTATCTGTCCAGAAACTTGAGCCTCTCTCCCTTACTGCATCACTGAGTATTCCCCAGGAAAGAAATGCAGCCCCCTACTTCAAATCCCTTTACATTCTTCCATTTCTGTCTGTGGGTCTAGAGTAAGGCAGATCTTGTTCTCACGTACTTACCGGGGAGATGACAGTCAAAACAAATGATGGAGGTTAATATGTCAAAACATGTGGGACTAAATGGCATGCCCAGGTGAAGCATGAGCAGTGCATATGAATTTCTTATTGCCCATGACAGTCAAGGACAGTGAAGTCTGGAAAGAAAGACCTACAGGAGCAAAGGCTCTGAGAAAGGAAAGGATTGGATGTCTTTCTTTTTGCTGTTTGTTTGTTTTTTTGAAATAGAGTTTCTCTGTGTAGCACTAGCTGTCCTGGAAGTAGCTCTGTAGACCAGACTGGCCTCGAACTCACAGAGAGATTCCTCTGCCACTGCCTCCCAAGTGTGTGGATTAAAGGCGTGCACCACCACTGCCCAATGTGTTTTTTTTTTTTAATAATAACAAACTTTGATAGCACTTATCAGCTGCCAGGAGGGACACTTGGCAAATAATGCCTCATTGACTTCTTGTCAAAGCTGTGGGAGGTAAACATTATTGGTTTTGTTCATACCGTAGTTTTCAAATGAGAAAGCTGAGGCACAGACCATAGAAGTAGCTTGTCCAAGGTCACACAAGAGGTGGAGCTAGGATTTCAACTCAAGTCTGACGTAGGAGACTATGTTCATAACCAATTTGCCAATGATTGGCAAATACTGTCTTATGGGTTGCCAGTAATCTTTGCAAAAACAAACAAACAAACAAACAAAAGCAAAACCCTCATCTGACTTCTTTTCCCAACCACGGACATGTAATTGGTTTCGGTCAAAGGTGGGCATTGTAACTTTCAATTTCTAGAATGTATTCTTTGAAATGTCATATGTATATATAATGTATTTTGAGCACAACCACCCCTCAGCTCCCCTCAATTATCATTGCCCACTTCCTTTTATTCTCTTCTTGCAACAAGCCTCCCTGCTACTTTCATGTCTTTAAAAATGGCTGAATTGAATAAATTAGAGTCTGGCATTGCATTTTAAAGGGTCCTGGGTGATCGGAATGTCCAGTGTATTTGCTGGTCAAGGTGGCAGTGGAGCATTTGAAGGTCTGAAGAAACACAAGTGTGGAGAAGGAGACATTCTTTGCCTCTTTCCTCAATGGGTTGACTTCTGTGTTTATGTATTTGCTAAAATCAGAAACATGGACATGAAGACAGGATGACGTATGGTGAACTAGGGGTACCCTGGTACGGCAGAGATGTCCTTTCTATCTGTGGTGTGTTATCAGACCCATAGTGTGTATGTGTATGCAACACTCACCCACGTCTGATAGGCTGTCATCTTGCTGTCTTTTGGGAGAAAACTTTCAAAAGACACAAGGCCAGCCCTTCTGGCAGAGATCAGTAGAGGTAGTCTCTGACCTCAGCAGCGTTCGCTCATTGCCTCTCAATGGGCCCACTTGATATTTTCAGTGGAAGCTGGTGCTAATTCAAAGCAGGCATTGTTCATCACTGCCATACAGATTGGTCAGTTGGTTCTGGTGCTGTGTGCTCTGTTCACCAAGAACCTGGGTGGAACCAGGCAGTGGTCTACTGCAGGTCCTAAATATTGTAATAGGCTCTGGTGCTCATTGGGATCCAATGCCTCATGGAAAGCTAGAAAGGTTTCTACAAGCTAGGTAGGAATAAGTTGTAGGTCTATGATTTCATGTTTTGTTTTTTTATCTACACCCTTTATCTCTCTTCCAGGTTGAGAACTAGGACAGTTTTTCTGGCATTGAGGTTCTCCTTGGCAGAACTCAGTAGATGAAGGTGCTATGCATGCACATGCCTCTGAATCAACGTCTCCCTGGTTTATAGGGAAGTTGGTTTCAGCATCTGTAACAAGTTTATCTGTCCAGCAAATCCCATAAGTAAGTGGGTGACATGAGACCTGGGATATGTTAGCTCCTTGCTGGATAAATATGAGGAGAGGGAAGTAGAGAGAATTTCCCAATGCTACCTTGGGTGAGTTGCTGAACTGGAATTGCAAATGAGGGTGTCTTCACCAGGTGTGGCTGGTTAAACTCCACACCCCTATTGCTGTGGAGGGAAGGCTTCTAAGGGCTCCGAAATGGGCAGTGGAGTGATGAAAAGAGGTGATTAAGGCACAGATGCCACGGGCAGGCTCCACACTACTTACAATCAATAGCACAGCATAACATTTTATGTGATGATAATGTTTCACGAGCACAGCCCAGGCTCTGCTGTAAAACGCCCCATTGGAGTCCCAGCTGGTAAACCCGGGATTACGAAGCCGAGTTGCAACTTGGGAAGCCGGTACCATCCACAGTCTCCATTAATGTTGTGTACAATTAGCAGCCACAGGTCCAGGCTTAGAGCTAACTCCCAGCACGAGGAGTTACGAGGCTTTCTACAGAGTAGTAAAGTCGGTGGATGTATGTCAAAGGCATCTGATGGATCCTAGCGCCTTGATATTCTCAAAATTATGATTATGAGTTTTCTTTCTCAAGCTTCCAGTGCTTTGATTTCCTGAAAAATAATTTTCTAAGGTAATATTTCAAATGTTGATGAGAATGTGATAACCATTAGATCAATAAATAAATGAATAAAGTAGGTAAATAATGTCTAAGACCCAGCCTCTTGGTTGTGGAGAGCATAGTCAATGCATTAATCTTCATTCTTGCTAGGAGTTATTAGACTCTGGAGAAAACACACCAAACACTGTGTGTAATATGTGTGTGTGTGTGTGTGTGTGTGTGTGTGTGTGTGTGTGTGTGTGTGTGTTAGGTCATACATACACATATACATTAACTGAATGTCAATGTAGTCTTTAGACATAGTCTGTTTTCTTAAACAGGAAACATTAGAATGAGGGTGTCTGCTCATTTCCTTGAAATAGAAGGAATGGTCTCCCTGAGTTATGTTGTGGCAGAAATAAGCCAAGCCAAGCACAGATGATACAAGAGAATGTCCTCTCTCCTTCCCCACTAGGGCAATTCTAGATCTGTTTCAGATCAGGAGTGTATCAGGCCACTGAGCAGATGGTGGAACCCAGAGATCAAGTCCTGCTTACCTTACCCAGCACAGGGTAAGGGGAAAGGAAACAGTAGGAATATAGATCTGAACTGCCCATTAGGGGAGTGGTGAGAGAGAGGGGAGACAAAAGGCAAGTGTCTAAAACACAATGCGTTATAAAAGAAGGTTATAAAGAAAATGGATTTCGGGTTGTATTTAAAATAAAAAAATAGACAAATAGAATGTTCTTTTGAGAGATTTCAAGAAAAATATAATTTACATTCTGTTTAAGTTTGAGTGGATGGGCCATATCTATGTGGAGATACTAGCACAGGGTAAGGTATTTTTGAGCAGGTACCACAGAAGGCTTCATCTCACACAGCTCTCAGGGTCCCACCATCTCCTTGCCTTTCTCTCCTCCATGCTCATCCTTTTCCAGAGATGTCAATTGTGACATCCAGAACACGCCCCAGGAAGTTTGGACTTCGTCATTCTTAGTGAATGGATATTAAGGCCTGGCAACTGTTAATGTTGATGTGCTGGCAAGCTACCCTTATTGATGGTAGGTTAGCAGAAGTGACCAGAACGTAGAAGACACTCTATTATATTTGAGGTCATTGTTGAGGGAAAGGGCATTTTGAGCAGAATTTGGGCGGGAACAGCCTGGCATTTCTGTTAGAATGGCTGTTTTATATATCTAGACTCTACCTAGTTCTGGGCCAACACACAGAGTGCATGGGCTGGCTTAGATGTCATTTCAGTGAAGTGGATGAGGGCTCACTCCACAGAAGCGGTTTTATCTAGCTGTGAGAGGAAATGGGAAAACAGGGACATCAAGGCTGTTTTTCCCCCCAGGTCTTTATCATTTGACACAACTTTTGTCATCTTCATAAGTTAATTTCAGATTTCTATTAGACTGATGAGGTTCAACCTCAGAGTTGGCTTTCACCTGACACTCTAGGCCATCCGTAGCAACTTATAGAAATGGCTCTGAAGTTGAAACGTAAATAAACAAAACAATAATAAAAACTTAATAAACAAACAAAAAGCAATTTAGGGTTTGAGAAATAGAAAGACACAAAGGATTTCTACATTATTGTTATTGAAATAATATAATGATGGGGTCTTGTATGGAGAGAATTGAGCATAACTCATAACCATAATTCAGTTGTTCATTATTTTGTGAAAATCCATTTCTTCAAACAATTGCAGCTGTGTTAGACTTTTGAGAACAGCGTGAAATAGCTGGTGCTCACAGAAGCCACTGCTGGGTCAATGGAGTGAGAAGGGGCCTCTTTCTATGGTGGAGGTTTTAGTGTGTGGTGACCAACTTACTTTAGTATGTGCTGAGTTATCTTGAATCAGTCCAGTGGGAATGAGGCTCTGACTGGAGCAGAGGTGCCTTGTGCTTTGGGCCTTGTTTTAGTCTTGGGACACCTTGAAGCCAATGCTGTAACCTTAACTGAAAGTTTTTGAACACCCCCTACTGTTTATTTTCTGCTTAGAGTAGCTACAAGAGATCCTATTATCTAGAAAAGTAAGAATAAGGATCCCAAGTATGTGGGTGGAAAACCAAAGCAAAGTGAAACAGGTCTTTCATCCTGCCTTGCTTCTGTGGTTTGCTGTATGGCAAGTTATTCCATAACTTCGTGACTTACTGTAACATTATAATGACTACCTCTTGTTGTTGCCGTGGATGAGCAATATTCAGCAGTGGTTTAGCTCAGAAGTTCAGGTAGAATGTGGAAAGGAAACAAGTATCTAAAGACTTCACTGGGGCTGGAGGACGCGCTGTCAACCTGGCTGCTGAGTTCGTCTCCACATAGACCTCTCTATGTCTGTCCTGTGCCAAGCGATTGTCTTTTTCCAAAGCAAATAAAGAAGCCATGAATATAAAGTGAAGCAGCAAAAGTTTCCTTTTTATGACAAAGCATGAGTAGTCACACATCATCAAATGCATCATATTTTAATCATTGGAACTGAATCACTATGTTCAGCCCATATATAAGAGGAGAGGAGTAGACACCATCTTTATTTATTTATTTATTTTGGTTTTCGAGACAGGGTTTCGCTGTGGCTTTGGAGCCTGTCCTGGAACTAGCTCTTTAGACCAGGCTGGTCTCAAACTCACAGAGATCTGCCTGCCTCTACCTCCCAAGTGCTGGGATTAAAGGCGTGCGCCACCATTGCCCAGCTATTTTTATTTATTTATTATGTATCCAGTGTTCTGTCTTAATGTATGACTGCAGGCCAGAAGAGGGTGCTAGATCTCATTACAGATGGTTGTGAGTCACCATGTGGTTGCTGGGAATTGAACTCAAAACCTCTGGAAGAGCAGCCAGTGCTCTTGACCTCTGAGCCATCTCTCCAGCCCAATACCATCTTTTAAAATAGTACAGTGTCCATGGATTTATGGACAAATTTTACAGCCTCCAACCTTGCTATGTAGTTTTCCTTCACATAGTAAGTAAGTTAACCTACCCTATGCCATTCTGGTGGTTTAAATAGACTCAGGTTTGAATGCTTGGCACGGGGGGGGGGTGACAGTATTAGGAGCTATGACCTTGTTGGAGTAAGTATGGCCTTGTTTGAGGAAGTATGTCACTGTGGAGGTGGGTTTTGAGGTCTCATATGCTCAAGCCATGTCCAGTGTGAAAGTTCACTTCCTGTTGCCTGTAGACCAAGATGTAGAACTCGTGGCTCCTTCTCCAGAACCATGTATGCTTGCATGCCAGCATGCTCTACACCATGACAATGGACCTTTGAAACTGTAAGCCAGCCCCAATGAAGTGTTTTCCTTCATAAGAGTTGCCATCATTATGGTGTCTCATCTCAGCAATAGAGACCCTATCTAAGATGCCCATGAAAGTAGGTTCAGTTATCTGGAGCGTTCTGGTCAAAAAGAAAACATGGTGCAATGAAGGTTTGAAAAGTGGCATATGCCTTCACTTGTGCCCTTAAATCTCTGATATCACATTATAAATAAATCTAGGTAAACTATTGAATAATGATAACTATATCATATGCAATATAGAATATTAGTTACTTATGAACACATGTGAAATTATCCCCAAACTTAGCAAAGTAAAATTAAAAAGCAAGCAAGGAAGGAAAGAAGCAAATAAACAAACTAACAACAACAGCAATAACAACAACAACAAATCCCAAACCTAACAAACCAATGACACACAACAAAAATGTCCTTATTCTCCTTCACAATTTGTTTGAAGAATTCAACAATTTAGCTGACTGATTCTAACACAAAGTTGTAGCTTAGGGGCTGACTAATACTGGAGGAGCTACTCCTACCCTGGATCATTTGGTTTCCTGCCACATTGTTCCTGGATGTTGGTATTCATTCCATGCTACAGGCATCTCTCTACAGGGCAATGACTAAGTCTTTGACTGACTGCTAATTAAATTATCCTGACAGTATCCAAGCCCCCAGTTCTAATAGAAACTCTCCCAGGGAACATGTAGAACACTCTCGTCAGGGAGGCAGGTAAGCTAACTGTAGAATTCACCTATCCTTCCTTCCCTCCAAATCCAGTTCCTTAGTCCCATCCCCAGCTCTGTAGCAGATCACCTGGTATGGTCTTCTCTTTCCTTGCCCCCATCCTTCTCTAGTGGGTCACCAGGATCTTTTCCGCTTCTGCATGGCAAAGAGCACTGTAATTTTTGACAAAGCACAACCTACAGAATGAGAAAAGATTTGTACCAATTACACATCAGATAGAGAGTTAATAATAGTCAAACTATATAAAAAAGCTATAAAAACTAGGTTTTGAGGAAACATACAGCCCAATTAAAAATGGGGTATAGATCTAAATAGAGAATTCTTTAAAAAGAGGAATCTCCAATGATTGAAAACAAAGAGATGTTCGTCATATTGGTGAGGATGTGCTCTAAGGGAAACAACAATTCATTTCTGGTGGGAGAGCAAACTTGTACAGCCACTATGGAAATCAGTGTGGTGGTTCCTCGGGAAGATGAAACATTTTCTACCTCAAGATCCAGCTATAACACTCTTGGAGCTTAGACCCAAAAGACTCTTCATCCTACCACAGAGACACTTTTACTCAACCATGTTCACTGCTGCTTTTCTTACAACAGCCAGAAACTGGGAACATCCTACATGTCCCTTAAGCAAAGAATGGATAAAGCAAATGTGGTACATTCACACAATAGATTGTTACAGTGTCATTAAAAAAATGAAATGATGAAATTCAAAGGTAAATGGACATAACTAGAAAAAAAAATCTTCCTGAGTAAGGTAACCCAGACCAAGAAAGACAAAAATGCTATATATTTATTTATAGCATATATTTACATATTAGCTGTTAAGTCAATGATGACCAAGGTGCAGTATGTAGAAACACAGAGGTTAGATATAGAGGAATGGACTAGAAGGAACAGCTAGATCTCCCTAGTTAAGGGAAATAGAATAGATAGTTATGTATTTATAGTGGGCTGTTGGTACAGGAAGATCACATGGGGAGGGGTGTTGTAGAATATTAGTTTAAGATGTATTACATGCATTTATTCTGGGGGATTATTTGTTTAATGATGCAAATTTATGTTGCATGCTTTTATGTGCATTTGTTTAACTGTATAAAGCCATGTTTCTTTGCCTGTCTAAAACATCTGATTGGTCTAACAAAGAGCTGAATGGCCAGAAGAAAGGGAGAGGTGGGGCTGCCAGACAGAGAGAATAAATAGGAGAAGAAATTTAGGCTCGGAGAAGAGAAGAAGGAGCAGCATAAAAAGGAAGAGAGGAGGACACCAGGGGCCAGCCACCCAGCCACATAGCCAGCCACAGAGTAGGAAGGAAAGCAAGATACATAGAAGAAAGAAAGGTATAAAGCCCAGAGGTAAAATAAAGAAAAAGAGAAATGGGATAATATAAGGTAAGTTACAAAAACTGGCTAGAAACAAGCCAAGCTAATGCTGGGCATATCAGAAGAATAAGTCTCCATGCTTTTATTTGGGAGTTGGGTAATAGGCCACCAAAGAGCAAAAAGTTTAAGAAAGAAAAGGAAAAAAAAAATTCTGGTGATCCAACATGGGGCTTAAATTTACATAGGACCCGAGAAGGCTTAAAACGAACAAACAGGTAGACAGGTAGACAGACACTTAACAGCCCTTTGCACACTAAGTAGAAACAAAAAACTAAGTGAAAATGCCTGCCACAGTGCAGGGCACTGGCATCCCAGATCTTGAGGGTTGAATGTAGTTCTTGGTTACCTACCTCCAACTAGACCTGTAAGCTTTAGGCTTGGCTTTCATGGACCTGAGAGGCAGGCAGAAGCAGTTGTCAAAGCTGCCGTGTAGGTGCTAGCTGTGCTGCTTAGCTTGTAAAGGCTCATGGGGTGAAAAAATGCAACAGATACATGGTAAAGACAGATCCAGATTGGAAAAAAAAAAAAAAACTCTAAACAGATTACAGTGTGTTTAAAAATGTGTGTAGGCTTAAGAAATAAAAGAGAAATCATATAGACAATCATAGAAAGAAACACGTAGTTTAAAAAATAATAAAGTCTTTAAAGAGAGAGTAAAAGTAATATACAAGAAAAAAACACATAATAATGGAAAATACACACGGAGTCTGGGTCCTATGTAGTATTGTGGTGATTTCGATAAGCAAATGACAGGTGCTAAGAGACTTGGGATTGTAAGCAGGACTGCCAAAGCAAACCAAACTAGATACTTAGGACTATCTTAACCCAGCCTCAAAGCCTTGGATCTACAATGGTGTCTTGCCTACAAGACATATTATTGCAATGGCGGCACAAAGCTTGTGTAAGTAACCAACCAAGCTCCGATTTGCCTTAAGGCCTACTTCACAAGATGGAACCCATACAAGGCACTGCTTGAGTGACCAAAACCCTGAGACTAGATAGATAGCTCAGATGCCTAGGTTAAAACCAAATTTGACTGTCCTACTCAAAGAATGAAGTAATGAAATAGCTCCTCCTGACATTCTGCTGCACGCATCATCAGAGAAGCTTCCTCCTGAAACCAGTAGGAACACATGCAGAGACCCAGAGTCAGACAATATGCAGAGAGTGAGAGACCCTGGAACATTCTATCCTAAATCGTGTGTCTCTATTAAATCTCTCCCCTCAGGGCTCAGGGACCCCTGAAGAAAGAGATGAAAAAATAATGTAAGCGCCCAAGGGGATGGAGTTCACCAAGGAAACAAGGCCCTCTAAATCAGCATGATTGGTGCACATATGAACTGACAGAAGCAGTATGCCCAGGGCCTACATAGGTCTATACCTGATGGCATCCTAGACCTGCAAGGAGTACACGTATGCCCCTGTCCCTAATCCAGGAGCTATCTCCAAGAGATAACCAGTTGCAAATGAAAATTTATATTCTCACTGAGGAAGCAAACCACTCTGAAGACATTAGACCCCCCCGCCTGGCATCCCCTTGTGTTCTAATGTCAAGTCAAGGCTATTTTTTAAACTTATTTTTAGTTTTTATTATATGTACATTGTTTTACTCTAGAAGGTCTTTGCGTGTTATTATGGCTTCTAGTTTCTGGTTTCGTGTTTTTATGGGATTCCTGAGTGTGCACATGCGTGGATCTCTGAGTCTATATCTGTTTCTGTGCCTTGTCTTTGGCTTCTTTCTTTTTGGTTTTGTCCTATTCCAATGTATTACTTTTTGTTTTAATATATTATATTGTTTATATTATTATCACTTAGAAGCCTGTTTGTTTTATAGTAAGGGACAGAAAGGAGGAGGACTGGGTAGGAGGGGAGTGGGGACGAACTGGGAGAACTGGGAGGATTGGAGGAAGGGGAAACAGTAATCAGAACATATTATGTGAAAAAAAATCTATTTTAAATAAACATATTTTAAAGAAAGAAACATTTTATTAGTTACACAGGAAAGCTCTGGTTTGGATTTGAGGGGACTACTTCGGGGCATTAAAACCAGGAATGGAAAATCCAAAATGCCCCATTTCTTCCCGGTTAGTTTAACTTGTATCACCAGTAGCTTAGCTAATACCAGGTGAGGAAACAAGCCCCGAGAGACCAACAGTTGCTCAGGTTGCTCCCTTTGCCCCTAAAGGTGTGAGCACAAATTTTTGCTGTCCTCTCACTGCCAGCATTTTTTCTGAGTTTCAATCTTGTGCTGATACAGCATGCTAGAGTGACACCAGGAGAAATTTAGAGGGCTGTGCATTAAAGTTGTCCCAAGAATCCCTCGTTTCAGTTTCTCAATCAGCTACTACTAAGATTGCTATGGACATAGAGTCAATGGCTTGGGGGACTTGGACTGCAACAATCTATAGTTATTTAAGTATGGGAGTCACGGAGATTGGCATCTTTCAAGGATCCTGGCATCAGTGTTCTGCAAATACAAGGATGGCTGCATTGTGGCTGGGTTTTCCTGCTCAGCAATATGCTATGAGGTTATTTCTTGCTGTTGCGTGTGACTGGAGTTGGTGGTTTTCCTTGTTGCCTGGTAGTTCATTCTACAAGTGAACACACTGTAATTTACTCTATTCCTGATGATAGTTTGATTGGTTGATAATAAATGGTTTGCAGTTTGGGGGTATTAAGAGTAGACTATGCTTTCTGGTACATGCTCACTTCTTTTAATGGCTTTGGGAGTTTTAGAAGACAGTAGAAATATAAAGGAGTAAAAAAAAAATGCCCATTCATCTTGATCCAACTTGCTATTTTCATCACTTGCCCAAAACTAAAATCTGTTTCAGAGCTTTTCCCTAATAGAAGATTAGGCACCAGGTTCATATTTGGTCTGTTCTGAGAAAGAGGAAAAATACAGAGGACATTTTGGAATTTGCAAGGCAGGTTAATACAATGCTCACCCTGTTCTTTAGATGTTGGACTTTTCTGATATAAGTCTACCTTCTTTCTCTTCTTTTCCCCTTGCTGCCTTCCCTCCAGTCATTTATAGATAGATGTGAATTTCTACAAACAGCTAAGCGGTCTCAGATGGAGATATTTTTCACGAAACTGAAGATAAAGTCAAGTGATTTTCAATTTTCTCCAAATGGCTTCTTTTCTAGGAAATAGTTTCAGACTTTCATAAATATGGACACATTTGTTTGTCCTGCTTATTACAGCCTGCTCCATAAGTCTCCCTAAACCGTAATGCAGGCCACCGAGGCTGCCAGAAGCCACGTCTTTCCCATTCTTAAGATTCTGCGGCCTTGCCATTAGAGGCAACATAACATTTCATCTGCCAATGGTGATGGGAAAGTTTCAATTTGGGCTGGCCAGGTACACACAATGATCTGCAAATGGCAGGTTGTGGGCTGTTATTTTATAGACTGTAGGCTATTGAAATCATTTTTGAACAAGGACTAGTGGAGGACAATCTCCCTGCGCCCTACAGGCCATACGTATTTTCAGGAAAGAAAAAAAAAAAAAAAACCTGAAAGCTAACTGCTTCAAATAATTTTCTTGGATAAGCAACCAGTCAATGTAGTTTTGAAAGGACATTTCTGCTCTTAGGAGAAATAAGAAGTCATTTCCCCGGTGTCTACTCCTCATGGCCTTCCAACAGCCCAGTCTCAGTCCCTTAATGTCTTAGGCAGGTAGATTCGACCCCTGCTTCAGAGTAGGTCCTAGCTGGTTAAGTCAACTAATCTTTAGCCTCTGTGATTGGGCCGTCATTGCTTATACTCCATAAATGAGGTCAGTCACATTAGCACAGCTTATTCCTGGTACTTCTGTTTGAATTATTAAGAGTGTAGACTATCTCAATTGTGTAGAATTTGAGCCTATAAAGTTTGAGATTACAGGCAACGATCTTCTTTACAAGGCTATAACCTATAGTGAGTGGAAAACATGTTCGTTATATTCAAGGACTATCTTTTTTTTTTTTCCATTTTTCTGAGTTGTGGGGAAGGAAAATGAACTTCTCTCTCTTGGTTGTGTCCATCTGTGTAGATGTGAACCCAATTTCTACAACTGTTTCAAACTGTGAAGGCCAGAGAAGGTGACTGTGCTTCCTTTGAGGAAGACTTGCAAAAGAAACCAATAATTAGCCCTGAGTTGGGGGTTTGTGTTTCTCCCCTCAAGGCAAATTGGGCTCTGAGACAAACACAGAGCTTGGTGTTTGAGTCTTGTTCTTTTTAAGGCAGAAAACTCACTCAATAGGAGTCGTTTGCATTTCTATTTGAGCAGCCCGGAGACAAATATAGTGAAATGAATAGCTTTTTAATTTAATTGGCTTCCCAGTGTGAATCCAAAAATAGAAGGCACAATCCATCTTGGAATTAGTGTAGGACTCACTGGAGTCCACATTCCGGCACAGGCATCCCACCTCAATCAGAGGCTAAGCATCTTCCTCCCCGGTGCCAGACTCCCTACTGGAACATGGGCAATTTAGTTCCAAATGGACATCAGAGAACAACCATTCATTCATTATTAGTTGTGATTGACCTCTCTTCTTAAATCATTAACTGCAAAACATTTATAAGAAGGAAACAGTATTTGCATACTTGTCTGTCGTGTGTTTCAAAGTTAAAATATAAGCCCTGAAGAGAAGAATCTGATGCTGATTGTTTTTTGTTTTGTTTTTAATTTTATGCATATGAGTATGTTTTTATTTTTGTTGGTTTGTTTTTGTTTGCTTGTTTGTTTTGTTTTGAAACAGGGTTTCTCTGTAGATTTGGAGCCTGTCCTGGAATTAGTTCTTGTAGACCAGGCGGCCTTGAATTTACAGAGATACACCTGTCTGTGCCTCCTGAGTGCTGGGATTAAAGGTATGTGCCACCACCACCCAGCATCTATGGATATTTTGTCTGCTTTTATGTCTATGTTCCTTGTGTAGGCCTGGTGCTAGTGGAGGTCAGAAGAGGGCACAGTGTTCCTTGGAACTGGAGTTACAGACTGCTGTAAACTGCCTTGTGGATGTTGGAAATTGAGCCTGGGACCTGTGTAGGAACAGCCAGTGCTCCTAACTGCTGAGTGACCTTTCATGGATGGATTTTTAACGTGAAAAGAAAGTGAAATAGGGTGTTACATTATAGCTAGATTGCCAAACTGTCAGAAAATTCTTCTTCTTCTTTTTTTTTTTTATTTTGGTTTTTCGAGACAGGGTTTCGCTGTGGCTTTGGAGCCTGTCCTGGAACTAGCTCTGTAGACCAGGCTGGTCTCGAACTCACAGAGATCCACCTGCCTCTGCCTCCCGCGTGCTGGGATTAAGGGCGTGCGCCACCATCACCCAGCTGTCAGAAAATTCTTAATCTGTGTCTGCTGCCTATATAGGCCAAGATCCTGTTGGGACATCTTTGGATGAGGAGTGAAGAAAAGGGGGGGGGGAGGAAGGATGGAGTGGGAGACAGAGACAGACAGAGACACAGAGAGAGGCAGGGAGGGGGGGAGAGAGAGAGAGAGAGAGAGAGAGGAGAGAGGAGAGAGAGCCCTTTACTTTCGGCCAGTGTTGAGATTCCTTGAACAAATGGTGTCCAGCTAAAGAGAACAACCTCTTCTATTGCCCTGGAGCAGGATGCAGGGAAAAGACCCCTGTGCGTTTGCCTGGTGTTGCTGGCACTGGGGGACTGGAGATGGACAGTCAACTAAGGAAGACAGATGTTTCCCCCAGATGACTTTCCCTTGTTTGCTGCAGAAAGAGCCATGCCATCAGTATCTCTGTAATTTCTGTTTTTTTTTTTTTTTCCCTCTCTCCAATAAAGACAAATCCTGACATTGAATATGTTTCTCTTTAGAGTTCTGGTGAAATTCCAATGCTGAGCAGAAAAAAAAATATATTTAAAAAAGTCCTTTTGTTTAAGATAAGATTGTACAGTGCATGAGTTTAGCTGGGCTGAAAAGTTCCAGATAAGAGAACAGCTGGTGTTTTTCTCACAGCTGGAAATTTCTTGTTTGGTTTCTCTTGTGTCTTTCCACTTAGGCCTTCCCAGACCTACCTGCCCTTAGCGTGTGTGTGTGTGTGTGTGTGTGTGTGTGTGTGTGTGTGTGTGTGTGCATGTGTGTGCCTGCATGTGCATGCGTATGTAGTTCTTTTTATGAGTGGATTCTCTTTGAAGTAGATTCTGGTTTTTACTAATTTCCTGAGATCATGGGCCTAGACAGAATTTTTTAGAAGGCTATAGCAAATTTAGACTGATTCACCTTTCTTACCCCATTCAAATTTCTGGTTAGCTTTTTCTCTAGCTCTGATACTCCGCAACTAACCTCTGTCTTGTATCAACTCAGTTCTCGGCACAAGCCATTTGTCCTGACAGCCTCAAAGGAGAGCTCCGATTCCTCTGTACTCATATTCCAGTTGGAGGTTTCTGAAGGTTGGCATTACCTACCGGCTTTCTTTCCTTTCATTTACTTTTATTTTATGCCCAACGTCCATGGAGGCCAGAAAAGGACATTGGATCCTTTGAAACTGGAGTTACGGATGGCTGTGAGCTACCACCTGAGTGCTGGGAATCAAATCTGGGCCTTGTGCAAGAACAAGTCTCTAAACTGCTGCACTGAACAATCTCTCCAGTCCCATTTGTATATCATCTTAGTATGTCCATTCAAACCACTTTATTTTTTGTTTGTTTTGGCTTTTTTGTTTGTTAGCGTGTTTTAACTCTACTTAGTTTGTTTAATTTTTGATTTAGCCCAGATGACTTACTCTAACTTCGTTCTGTATACATCATCTTGGTTTGTTGTTGTTGTTTTATTTGTGTTGTTTGTGGGTGTTTTGTTGTTACTGTTATTTTGTTTCTTGGTTGTTTTTCTTTTTTTTTTCACACAACCTTACTTTTTTTTGATAATATCCAAGACATTTCTTCTAGTCCAGTGTCATGAAGGTTTCCCTTATGTTTTTTTTCTAGTATTTTTATAGTTTGGGGTTTAAAGATAGACAAATTGTCCCCCCCCCCCCATTTTTTAATCAGACTATTGAAAAAATGGTGCCAAAGAATTAAAACACTTCCCTAGGAATATTATACTAGATGAAGGGAAAGACTGAAACCCAGGTTCCAGTCAGAAGAGGAACTTGTCTCTCAGGAAAAAAAAATTAACACAGCACTGACAGCTTATGGAAAGTCCTTAAAGAACAGATGTGGGCCAAGACAACAATGGCCCGTGATGAGCAGGACCACATCCTACCAAGGCTACTTTTGTACATAGCACTGACAGCTTATGGAAAGTCCTTAAAGAACAGATATGGGCCAAGACAACAAGGGCCCGTGATGAGCAGGACCACATCCTACCAAGGCTACTTTTGTACATAGCACTTGTCTTCAAACCCACGCCCTATGTCCGAACCTGGAGCTGGACTTGTTTCTCTTCTCAATGTGGTTGCACTGAATAATTCTTTTTTTAATTTTTCACTATTGCTTGTTTTGTTATATTGGAATATTAGGGATAGGAAACTAAGTTGTGCCTGTTGGAATTGTTAGAGACCAGGCTTTGAACCTGAAAACTACATTGATACAAGTGCATGGTTGTTGTGAAATATTAGTAGAAGATGTGTTACATTTGTTTCTGCTTTAGAAAATTTGTTTAGTGATGCAAATGTGTGTTTCATTCATTTATGTTACATTTGTTTAGTTCTATGAAAGTGTGTTACTTTGCCTGTCTAAAATACCTGATTAATCTAACCAGCCAATAGGTAGGCAGGAGAGAGAAATAGGTGGGGCTGGCAGGCAGAGAGAATAAATAGGAGGAGAAATCCGGGAAGAAAAGATCAAGGAACACAAAAAGGAGGAGAGAGGACATCCAGTGACAGCTATACAGCAAGACATGCAGTGAGAAATAAAGAATGGTACACAGAATAGAGAAAGGTAAAAGCCCAGAGGCAAAAGATAGATGGGATAATTTAAGTGAAGAAAAGCTGGCAAAGAACAAGCCAAGCTAAGGCTGGGCCATCATAACTAAAAATATTTCTCTGTGTATTTATTTGGGAGCTGGGTGGTGGACCCCAAAAGAGCAAAGAGTAAAAACAATCAATAGCACATGATCTTTTGTGGAATCTAAAATTGGTGGGCCTTTGGTTAGGGATATAGTTCAATGGTGAGCACTTTTGTCTACAAAATACCAGACTTACAGAAACTGACAACAGAATATTCATTACCAGAGACCAGAGACTCAGACTCAGAAACAAATTGGACAAGGAAAGAAAGGGGAGAGTTTGCGCAATCAATTTACACTATCAGTTGGTAGGGAAAATTCGAGCTCCCTATTGTATAGCACTGATGACTATAGCTAATAACGACAATTTATACTATACCTCAAAGACAGCAAAAGAAAAGATTTTCAGTATTCTCTCTACAACAAAATGATTCATACTTGAGGTCATAGGTACTCTAAGTAGCCTGACTTGGTCATTCTACAACGTATGCATCAAATCGCACCCATAAGCGTGTATGACTATTATCTATCAGTTAAAAATAAACTCAAGAAGAGAGTCCTGCTCTTTACAAGATAGCACTGGCTCTATGTCTGTCTGTCTGTCTGCGGACCCAGAGCAGCCTCTTCGCTATAGACTTCAACTTTCTCATCTGTGGCAGAAAGCTGTTTCATGATGAAGTGTTTGCTCAGTCTGCAGTTTTAGCTAAACTACTGTATCTTAAGTTGAGGAATAGTTTTTCTATTTATCATGCTTGATAACTGGAAACTTTGTACAAAGGATTTCAATCAACTTTCATTGTGTGTGTGTGTGTTTCTGTCTGTCTGTCTGTGTCTGTGTGTCAGTATGTCTGTGTGTGTGTCTGTGTCTATATGCACATTTGCTCATGCCCCTGCAGTTGTGTCTACCTCCTTTTTATCTCTCACCTTTGGGATTGCTTCTGCCTTCCTTTAGGAGTTGTTAATAATTAATAGTAGTGCCGGCATTTGTAAGCCAGAAGTAATATGTTTTGATTTTACCATTTCTTTTCATGAATTATGAATAGCATTAAAATGTGATTTTTTTTAAATCCAAAAAGGGAAAAGAAGATGATGGGAGGTCAGAGGAGATGAGAGGGCAGGCGACCTTGCTCTGCCATCATCTGCCAGGTTTAATAAACAGCGTTCAGCTTGAAGGAATTTAAGACTGCTGCCCTTCTGTTTCTCACCACATCTCTCTTCGTGGGTGGGAAGAAGCAGCTGCAGCTGGAATACAGATTTATAAGTAGAGCCTTGAAACTGCCCATCTACGAACAGATAGTACCACACAAAATGGGTCTTTCCCAGATGTCACTCAAATGAGTAAAGCCTAGAATCACTCCTGAATTGACACACTCAGATTCTGAACAGACCTAGACTCGTAAAAATGAATTTTCATGCTGACATTGTCACTGGCTGTGGCTTCGAATAAGGTGGGGGAAATGATAGGCTCCTGACCTCTAAAATGCTGAAACAATACCAGATTTTTCTAGCAAATACAACTGTCCTGGGAGTAAAGTTAAATTGTGACCATTAAGGAACAAAATCAAGATGCCTACCCTTGAAAGAAGCCATCAAGAGAAGGAACACACAAGCAACCAACAGGGACAGAACACTTGCCTAATATATCTAATATTGGACGTCTAGCTGGAGTATGGAAAGAGCAGGTACATCTGGAGGGAAGAAAAGAAGGTGTCGAACAAAAAGTTATTTACATGGACACTGTATAGAATGTATTCCTGAATGGCCACTAACCACAGAAGAGCACGCTCAGTGTTCTCATTCATGAGGGCCAGACGGAGTGAGCACACACCAAGGAACTACTGTATAGCGCTGTGGAGTAACTGTGCCAGCTGGCGAGAATGTGAAAAGAAATATTTTATAAATGTTTGGCAGGGTTTTTTTTTAAACGTTAAATATAGACTTACCATATGACCCATACTTTCACTCCTAGATACTTAACCAAGAAAAATGAAAATTTGTCCTCATAAATATGTGTATATGACTATTCCGAACAACTTTACTTGTAACCACTGCAATTTTCTTGTCCTGATAAATAAATGAACACTGTGGCGTTCATTCAATTGAACACTACTCAACCACACAAAAGGAGTACACACTAGTAAGCACCGATTTGTTTATTTTTGTCTAGTGTTTGTTTTGGCAATTCAGGTGAGAGAAATAATTTACTCCTTCTTACTCCACGAGGGCTGGAGGCAGACGTTTCAAACACATGTTTTATTGCACATGAATGGCTGTCACAATTCATTCTCACGCTGGAGTGTGAACGATACACCGGACACAGGCCTTTATGAAGCCCTCCTTCTCGTCTCTGGGACGACAGGTAACTGAAGGAGACTAGCTAGGCGGTACAGAGCAGTATAGAACTCATCCACTTTGCTCCGCTGTCGTGTGTCACAGTTTACTGCAGCTCTCCCACCCAGCCCACTTCAGAGTGTGCTGGCTCGGCACTATCAGTTTGCCTGACTCTGCCCACAGTGGGCAGGAAGTGCTTGAGAATCAGTTCCTCTCAGAGCACCCTCTAAACAGTGACTGCTGGGAGATAATTATTAAAAAGGAGGAGGTAACTGAGGAGTTATCTACCTGGCCTCGTACTCGCCAGAAAAATCAACCAGTAGTCCACACAGTGGTAACTAACTCAATGGCGTGTCCTCATAACAATGACCCATATTCCCTACTCTCCACTTTATGTCAGAGTTCGTATTTCCTGGATCATAGCCCCCTCCCCTGTAAACCACTTATGGTTGAGTATTTGTCCTATAATGTGCCTGGAAAAATTCTGACTATAACAGTAACTGATAGTACATTTGCAATAGTCTGGCTGCCTGGTAGTCTTATATTCCTTTCCAATGAAGAAGAGCCCAGACTTCACAAGCCCCATGTATTACCATGGCCCTGTCTATTTTTATCTGTGATATCACATGCGTGAGTGATTTGAGATACGATGACAAAGTGGCTACCACTTCTGGCTTAGAACTGCATTTGTACAAATATGCTTAAAGAAAATAAATGAGCGCTGCCATGAGACCTGGCTGACATTTTGCACTGCAGTCCTGTATCTCTACAAAGGAAATGTGGAAAAAATAGTTGCGCATTTCTAATTTGGAAATCTGAAATCCCAAATGCTCCAAAATACAGAGTGGAAAATTCCACATCTAATCTCATGGGACAGGTCACCCTCAAATCGTAAGTACACTAAAAATATTTTATAAAATTATCTTCGAATTATATGGCTAGTGCATAAAAACATGACATCTTTATGACATCTTTTTATTTTTTTCTTTGGGTCCCATCCTCATGATGTCTTATTATGCATATGCAAGTATTCCACAATCTAAAATTCTTATGGTTCCAAGGAATTCGCATAAGGGTTCTTCAACTTGCACTTTGCATCCATCAAAAAAGAATAATGTTAAAGTTAATTGTATTTTGATAGAAGGAAATGTTTTCAGCAGATCATTGGGCCACAAAAGGCACATTGTGAGACAATACATATCTTATTTATTTGGGTTTTGTAGTAGATAATTTTTCCATGTACCAAATGCCTTTCTTCAAATGCATCGCCCCACACCTGCTCAGCTTTCTACCCAGCAGAGAAGCAATTGAGAACTCCATTCAAGTTTAAGGCCTATTCAGACCCCATTAACAGCAATGACCAATCCTAACAGGGACTTTGCAGTTTCCTGTAATTATAAAGTCCTTTCTTCTGGAAAAACAACTCTTTCATCTTTGCTTTCTATCCAGTTCTTCTACTGTCTCATAAAGGGAGGCCTGCGGAGTCACTCATGAGCCTGACACACAAGTTCTGTCTCAACAGAGCTAGGTTTTGGATGTTGGTTACACTTTTACATCAATGCAATAGCTATAGTCAAGCAAAAATTGTCTACAAATCTTCCAGAATGCCTTCTGTGCTTCTCACATCTGTGCAGAATTAGATATATATTTTTGGGTTACTACCCTATGAGGAAGGAATAATTTGGACAGAGTATAATAATACCTCCAACCTCCTTTTGCTCTAACAATCTTTTCTGTGGTAGATTAGAGTCAAAGATCAGTCGTGTTAGTCACAGAGGTGGTCGAGCCAGCATAGATGAGGTAGATGAGGGTTCAGAGTTTAGTTAGGGATGAATGAATGGAAAAACCACAATCAAACACATGCTGAGCCATTAAAGTAAACTCATCAGTCAATGGTCTAAAATCCCTAGATTAAATTATTTTCTTAATCTCAATAGCTAACAAGTAATATAGGAAGGCAACAGTATTTGCTTCAAGTAGAACTTCAAATATGTCCTGTTTATTGATTGAAGAAGAAGCAACCTTTCATTGATCTCCACTTTTTAATGTAAAGATGACCAAAGTAGGTGGATTTACATTGAAGTTCCTCATGGACCCTGGGAAGATCATTTTAGAGGAGTTATTCTCAAACCAGGCAAGAGGCCATGTCTAACTGAAGGCAGTTTGAAAATGATTGCAAATCACAGGTGGGACATTAGGAACAAATTTTTAAATGTTTCCACTGTAGCAAGTCTTTCTCTGTTCTACCAATCCGCTTCCCAAATAGTAACACAGAGACTTATTATTATGAATATAATATATATTATGAAATATAATTATAATTATGAAAGCTTATAATTATGAAAGCTTGGCCTTAGCTCAGGTTTGTCCCACTAGGTCTTATAATTTAAATTAACCTGCTTTTATTAATCTATGTTTTACGATGTGGCCTTTACCCCTTCCCTACTCTGTGTGTCTGACTTGTTTTACTTCTCTGTGGCATCTCTCTCATCTCTTACATCCAGATTCATCTCCTACTTTTCCTCTCTCTCTCTGCCCAGAAGTCTGCCCCCCATACCTCCAGCCTAGCTATTGGCCATTCAGCTCTTAATTAAACCAATCACACAAATATATCTTCACAGTGTACATAGATGCCACAACACTCCACAGCTATACCGCAATGACAATGGATATTGGAGTTTGGATTTGACCTTTTAGTCTTGATCACAAAGACCCATCCCACTGGTCTTGCTGTATACCATTAAATGTTAAGTGGAGTTCATATTGTCATAGGAATTTGACAGTTTCATGGAGCTGTCTTTGGGAATCAGTAAACTGTCTTTTAGTTTCTCTAACAAGAGTAAAACCAGAGCTGTAGGATCTGGCAGGGTTCTGCCTGGGGGTGAGCAGTACGTGGTACCTTGCTTTGTATTACACTACTGTACAGCCTTCATATTTCAACATTTTGATTAAAACCCCCTTTCCTTTCCTTATCTATAATATAAACCCAGATCACTGTATTTTCTTTTCTTCTCCAACAATGGCTGTAGACATCATTGTTTGGTAAGACTGACAGATTTTCCTTATCGTTTGTTTGATTAAAGACCCAGAAACTTTCAGGCGTCCTGCTGATGGCTTCTTCCCACATCTGAATGGAAAAACAAAACAAAAGGCTCTAAGTGCCAAGGAGAAGGCAGGTGTGTTTATACTGATTCTATCTATAGCTGCTGTTTACTCTGCTCCTAGAGGATGGGCTTCTTCATGCTGTGAACTTCAAGATTTCAGAACTTTTTGATGCTATTAGCTCAAAATGCTCTTTTTCTGCCTCAAGTCTTCCCAACTTTGCCTACTTGGAACCTGAGACAATCATGTTTCTGGGGCTGTGGTAAGCTTGAATTAAGTGTCCCATGTGGGAACAAGTTAGAGACCTGATTTCCCCTGCAGACTGTGTAGTTACTAGCAGAAGAAGGAAGCCATATTCAAAAACAACCTCACTGGTCTGAGTCTGGCAATTGGTGTCTCAGTTCTGATATGGGCTGAGTCTAGCTAGCTTTCCTAGATTGGGCATGCTTTTGTTGGCCGTTGTTGCCCAGCTGGGGAACCGCTGGGCCCTGCTGGGATAGCTGCTCTCCCCCTGTTTCTCACGAACTTCCAATGGAAGCATCACAGAGAGAGAACAGGTCACTGGTTTTTCAGGCTCTTACTTGCTTCTAAGTTGCTGTTCTTTCAATGGCCAAAACAAGAAGCACAGCCAAGACCAGGGTTTTAGTAGGTCATTACCAAAGCCATGGGAGCAGTGGGAAACCTGGACTATTATTGTGATAAGTGTATTATAAATATTAGAGTGAAAAGTGATGATTTATACGAGAGCAATAGGAGCACCATTATTCTTCTTGTCACTGATGAAAATGAGACAGCACTCTGGAAACAAAGACTGGGCAGGCACACACTCAGACTAAGTGCAGCTACACTGTGTGTGTTGGGAGGAGGTGATATTTTTCATTCTTTTGGAGACCTTTGAAATCCCTTCCCTTAGATCTCATGGGAAGTGAAAGAGGATAATCTTAATGACACTGCCAACTGGGAGATCTTTCTGCAAATAAACACTGCTCTCATTTTCGACATCTCATATCTGACATAAGAGCTGCCTGTATTCTGAGGTTGGAATTCATTTTTGGAAAGTTGATAATTTTTTCCCCTTTGACAGAAGCCAAGAAAAAGTATTTATTTTCAAGATATGAGTTACATGCCTTCTCCTTTCCCCAATCCACGTAGGTTTTCTTTTTTATAAATTAAAAATGATAATTTTTTTCCCATAGACCCATGTTCAAACGAAAGTAAGAACCTATATCATGAAGAAATGCTGACTTCAGACATGTTCATTTTGAATAGTTACTGAAAGTAGCTTCATATTAAAATATTAACAGGGACACTCATGGAGACAAGGGCCCTCATGCCCTCGTCTATAGAGCCTGTGACCCTCTGGAGTGCCTTCCTTTTACGTCACCAATGTGTAGAATGTGTCAGTTCCTCTTCCCTTACCCTATCCAAGGGAGCCTCCCAGGTACAAGATAATGTCAGAAGGTCTCTGATAACAACTTGGCTACTGATCTGTATTTGTATCTTATGTGGAAGAGTCTGTTTAAACCATGAGAAAGAAATTTTTAAAAAAATTCATGATTAAATCCCTTGGACCCTGCAAAGAATCTAACAAAATGCTGTGTTTTCTCTCTGTTGATGGACAGCCTGAATTCCTTGGAATTCTCATTTTTCCTTAACCGCCATTCTTCAAATTAAAACTTTTGCATAAAAAGTTATACATGCTTCCAGTTTTTATTTTTGTTAACACTGGACCAAAGCATCTCACATTCTATATTAATATAGAATTTTTTTTTTTTTAAAAAAATAGGCTTTCACCCTGTAGTCCTGGCTGGCTTCAAATTCACAGAGATCTATCTGCTTCTGCTTTCCCAGTGCTGGGGTTAAACGTGTGTACTACCATACCTGGCAAGCACCTTAAATATAAAAATGATGAGGGTAGAAGTAAGTGAGGCTGCATGTAACTTTTTAAAAGATAGTAATTAGTAGTTTAAAATATAATGATCAAAAAAGGACATTTTTTTTTCTAATGACACAGTGCCATGGAAGAATTCTCTGTCCATTCTTTTAGCTATTTGTCATGTCCCTAATAAAACAACACAATATTGAGAGTGGCAAAGCTAGCTAAAGTCATCAAATGTCAGAGCTGAGTACAGCTGAACTTACTGAAGGAAGCTGTGCTGTATTCCTTGATGCTTATGAGTGTATCTCTTGGAGGGATACCAGCAGTGTGCTCTGAAGGTCAACCTTGACTCCCTCATACCTACTACATCCAAACCTTCATTTTAGCAAAACCTGGGATACTGGGATACACATTCATTTGTGAGAAGTATTGGTATAATTATATTATAAATTTTCTAGTGTATCTAAATTTAATAAATTATTGGTGTGACTGGTCTTATTTGTAGAATACTTTAGCAATAGCCACGAGTCTGTAATCGTCTCTGAGTTTAAATGTTGATATCTATTAGTTGGGGACATAGAACTTTCAGGTATAGTGAATTAAAACTGGAAAGACAAGAACATTTCTAGGATAAAGTTCTTTGAAACAGAGATTATAAGCATCAGGTTTTATTGGTTTATCAGAGAAGTGCTTGGATCTCTGTATCTCAACTACTACAAGTTTTAAGTAGTAAGGAAGCTATGAACTCTCAAAACAACCTTCCCTCATGCTGCTACATACATCCAACTGTCTGCCCTCTGTAAAAGCATTCAAGAGCACGGCGGCATGTACTGGACATTCTCTTGTTGCAGGATACCCTGCATACAATCTGATCCTTCCTATTAATGGTGGCCCACCCATCACTACAAAGGCTCTTAATGACTGGTACTCACTTTCCTTTAAGATTTTCCCCCTCAAAATTGTGGTCCTCTTTCTGGCAGAAGAATCACCTTGCCTGGGAACCTGCTGTAGATACAGGACCTCCAGCCTGCCTAGAAGCCTGCTCTCTGCAAGGGTTTCTTAACCTAAGAAACTGCCCTGGTTAGTTTTCTGTCAAATTGACACAAACTAGAGTTTTCTGAGAAAACAAATCTCATTTCAGAAAATAGCTCTATCCGATGGCTCGTATAGAACAAGTCTGTGGAGACATGTTCTTGATTAGTGCTTGAGATGGGAGGTCCCAGACCACTGTGGGCGGCGGGGTGTTGCCACCACTGGGTAGGTGATCCTGTTTAAGAAAGCAAACTGAGCAAGCAGAAGTACACTCCAGTAGGCAGCACACCTCTGCTTTAATTTCTGCCTCCAGATTCCTACTTTGAGTTCCTGCCCTGACTTCCCTTCATAATGTAGTGTGATTAGAACATGTAAGCCAAACAAAACCTTTCCTCCTCAAGTTGGTTGTGGTCTTTGTGTTTTATCACAGCAATAGAAAGCAAACTAAGAGAGCTGTACAATGGACTCCTTTGGGGAGCTTTGAAAGGTGTCAGTGGCAAGGTTCAGTCACCCAATTCAGTTGGTCTTTGGTTGTGGCTTTAGGAGTCTCTATTTAAAGCTCTAGTTGATATTCTGATTGGAGGTGCAAAATGAGATAGTGAATCAAAAGTTGTATAAGTATTTGTCATTTGAAACTATTATTTGAATATGACAGGATGCTCTGGAATAATCCTTCTGTACACATATGTCACTATGATTGATTTAATAAGCAAGCTGACTGACCAATAGCTGAACAGGATAAAGTTAGACAGGAAAGCCAACCTCAGAATGATGGGATGAGGAAGGGTAAATTCATAGATAGGTCTTGCAAGCCAGATGGAGAATAAGTAGGACACACAAAATGGGTTAGAGGTAAAAGTCACGATTCTTGGGGCAGCGCGTAGATGAATAGAAATGGGTTCAGTTGTAAGAGCTCATTAGTAATATGCCTGAGCTATTGGTCGAGCATTTATAATTTATATTAAACCTCTGAGTTATTATTTGGGAGCAGGTAGTTGGGACAGAAACTCCAACAACAGAAATAATTTTAAAAGTGGTGGAAGAGCCAAGTGGACTCAGTGTAGTTGTAGCTAGCAGGCGTTAGGAAGTGTTAGTCCTGAAACTCAGTGTTGTCACATGTGTTTCCGTGATAAAGAGCAAAACAACTCCTGTCTTCCCTGACACTCTGGAAAATATTGCAGGTGGTTGGTTGGTATCGTGAAAAGTAAGCCCTAAAGGTTAGTGAGTGCCTGGGTTCAACCAGGAAAAGCATTGTAGTAGTGGGGCATCCGTTGGTCAGGTGCCCAGATGAAATTCCAGAGACCTTGCTAAATTCAAAGTTTAGATAAACAGTAGCTTCCCTGTGCTTTGAGCATTTTTATTTGCTTATCTTTTAACCTTAGAGTGAGCTATGACATTCTTTATGAGACTCAGGAGCTGAGGCCCTTATGAGAACGTTAGTTTTGAATAGGCGCAGCTCTTGGAAAGAGTGTTCTCAGACTGAGAAAAGACGCCTGTGTACAGTGGTCTGACTCAGAGCTTCCCTTTATTATTCATTTTCTCATTTCTCTGGGTCTCTCCACCTTTCTTCCCTGCCAGCCTTTGTCTTTCCTTTGACTTTTAAAGTGAACGTGATTTTATGTTTGTGCTCTGCTCGGTGTCCTCCAGTTTCAGGAAACTCCTCTCGCTTTTAAAGTAAGTTCACATTCCCTGGTGTTTATGAAAAGCCTCTTATTTATTTATCATCTTTTAGTACACTACAGCATTGAGGATACATCCATAAATTTACATCTCTAAAATGTTCTTATTCTTCTTTATAACCATGATAGATGGTTTCCTGGGGCGAGAAATGGAGTGAACCCAGGGTAGTGGTGAGAAAATATGGGGGTGGAGATGAAAAACAACAGCAAAATGAAAACAAGAATTTTGTGTGGAAACCAGCCCCCACCAACTCTCTCTCCTTCTGCCTGCTACAAAGAGCCCTTTGCAGATGGTGGTGAATAGGCCGGGAGCTCCCTCAAAACCACTGAGTCTGTTTATGCATGTTATTTTCCTTTAATAGTGCCTGAGCGCCTTCCGAAGCATTTTTCAAGTGCTGCCTCAATCCATGCCCAAGTTTGGGTGGTTACAGAGGTATAGAAAGAGCTAAAGCCAGGCCCAGAATGTTCTTTTTTGGTAGTGTCATGGACAAGAATATAAAAGAGAGGAACAGGACAGTCCAGGATCTCAGGTTCACTTTTAGGACAGGGTCATCAATAGCTGAGGCTTGTCTGAGTGTCAGGTCTCTTCCCAGATGAGTAAATGGGCATCTCTGAGAAGGAGAATCTAACAAGCCAGCCAGGTGATGCCTGTCCAGGCAGAAGTCTGAGAACCACCCGAACAATTTTACCTTCCCTCCTTCGATTAGGGTATCTTTCGTCTTCTTCCCAGAGCTGCTCTCTTAGGGGGGCGTGAACATGTGAGTGTGTAGGTTGGACTGTCAACATAAGATGGGAGCAGGCAGTCCACTCTACCTTGAAATCTTTGACTTACATTGGATAGTAAAGTTGGGAATGGGATTGATGATGAAGACTCAAGTGTTCCCCACCCCTGTAAGTCAAGCTCATGTTGACTATTCTCCACTCCTGACTGGCTGAGTGGATCTTTGGGATTGTGGACAGTTGGATTGATTCAGATCCTGTGTCATGTTATCCTGGGCTGTCTAGTTCCTTTAATAGCCCGCTTCTGTATCTGACATAATGTTTTCTCAACTATCAGGTAAAACCATGGGAATATATGTACTGACCACTAGTTTCTATCAACCAAATGGCTAAGACTGTCATTAGACAGAGTGAAAATCTCTATGGAGTTTTCTCTCCTTTCCTAAAGAATTCTACCATATGTTCCCACACATGTCTTAATTAATGATTTCCTTTTGTTTTGTGACTATAAAAGTTCATTAACCATCTCCATGTTGGACACATGTCATTTGAGCAACCAGAATCCATATTCTCTATCCCTGATGAAGTGGATAAAAGCCATTAAAATTCAGGTAAAGGATTAGATAACATGACACCAAAATGGATATCCAGAATGAATTGGTGAAGATGACAGACAATGATCTTGGGGAACGATGAATAAATAATCGGTGTAGCATTGTGTAACTTGTTACAGAACCATTGCTAGAATGATTCCTTTTTATATGCTTTTGTATAAATGTCATTGAGACAGGGACGTACACTTTCACACTGGGTATATGCAGTATGTTATGCCTGCCTGAGGCTCTGCACATCTTTTCTAATTTCCTAGCCATTTGCAGCTCTCTGTCCCTGGCCCCAGAGCTCAGACCTGTCACGTGGGTCACTCTTATTTGGCAAAGAATAAACTCTTTCATATTTCCTCTGAGATGAAAACTATGATTTGAGTTGGTGGTAAAGGCAAAAGGAACAATGGCACATCAATATAACTAAGATGTATTCTGTCAACTTCACAAAGCCAAAAGTCAAACAGAGAAAATACTTTCCATCAACTAGTCACTTCTAATTCCAGACCCCAAATTCACTTAGTGTTATTTCTAAAGGAGTCACATATATGCCCAGTAATAGTTAGTTTACCAAGAATGAAAATGTGACATCCATTTTTCTAAGTGTGATTCAAAGTACTGCCCCTTGACAGGGACAATACTATTCAGGTGGTATCAAGAATGATCCTCACCCATGAGTCTTCCTGCTAGTCCCAGTAGGTCAACTATTAACCTACTGGTTATGGTTAGAACCTAGGACTGGACAGAGAGCTTTAAGAACTACAAGCACTTGGCTTCTAGTCCTGTGCCCTCAGAGATCCTGATATAGTAGAGCCTGGAGTAGCTCATGCTTCAAGACTAGTATGAACAACCTTGGATTCTAAGGTGGAGCCAGGACCATGAACTACTGTCTTATCTATTTCATCGTTAGCATCCTTACGCTTTGAATCTACTGGATCGGATCTTAGTCTTGGAAGTACATTAGAATCACCTGCAACTTCTTCAAATCATGGCAATGCTCAGATTCTGTGGTAGCTTTGGTTACTATGACAAAATGCCAGAAGCCATAAACTGGACAAGAGGAAAGTTTGATGAGTTTGATTTGGGGACAGTATCAGATAATTTTGTTTATGGTTGGTTACACTCACTAGCTATGTGAAACCATACACCATGGAGAGATTATGGCATGGTATTGGATTACACAATTCACAGTATCCAGGAGATGAGACACGAGGGGAAGAAATGGGGTCCCCAATGGCCTAATATCTTTCACTAGGCTCTAGCTCTTAAAGGTTCCAACAACTCCTAATAGCACTAAACTTTCAGTACAGGGTTTTGTGCCTCTGCAGACGTTCCAGACCTTGACTTTAGCATGCTCCTTCTCCTGAGATTGGGACTTAATTACCTGGAGTAGCCCAAGCATCCTGTTGTTCTGGTTGTAATCAGTGTGGGTGTTTCTACCCCAACTCTAATTGCTGAGAGCAGAAGGGGTAGAAAAGCTGCATTTTACATAGGCAGGGACTCTGATGCTGTCATAACTGGGAAAATGCTAATTCAAGAATGGGGTGGAAATGCATCATGACAGGTCTCAGCCTATTTAATTCAAAATGTTGATAATTCAAGCAAGCACCATGTGTGTGCATCCCTGTGTATGTGCTGTGTAGCAATTCATAATGAGAGGCCCGATTCCTCCTGCTGCAAACAAAGGGAGTACTTTTTCCTTGTTTTTTGTCAGACTATTTGTCTTATAAAACTTGTCAGTGTGTGTGTGTGTGTGTGTGTGTGTGTGTGTGTATTTAATCTCTCTTTTAAAAAAAAATCTCTTTTAAGAAACTAAATCAGTCCACTGCTACCTTTGTACTGTCTTTCTCAAAGACCATTTCTTTGAACATTAATCCTGAACTGACCATGAAACTCTTCCTGCTGCCTAGCTTTTGTAGTTTTGGGAACTACTATGCAGGCTGCTGGGGAAAGAAAAGGGATCAGTATTCTTGTTCAGACCATTGATGTAACAATTTCAACCTGCCAGCCAGGATGTTTCCACTTCTACAATAGTGGCACAACTGTTTATGGGATGACCAACTGCTCTGTTAATTGGATTTGCAGTCTGCTCCATGGCAGATGAAACTCATGCCTTGTCCTGAAAACAAGATAAAAACAAAACAAAAAAGCTATGGCTAAAGTTGTAGGCTCCAGGGAAGAACCCACTGATGTCGCTTTTCTAAATGGTCATATTGTCCAACTGTCTTCTTAATAACTATGCACACAACCACACATTTGTGCAGCTCCCAACCTTGGTCAGAAAAGCTTCTTACTTTAGTATTTAGTGATTAATGCAGAAGCTGCATTCTTGGTCCAAGTGTCGAGAATAAACAGCTGTGAGTGCTCATTAACCAATCAATCCTCTATGTCCATCCCTGAGCCCCGAGGCTTAGAAAGGACTGCAGAAGACAGAGCAGAAAGAATGTAAGAGCCAGAGATATGTGTTGTGAAATGCTGTCCCCTGGACATGACAGAGCTGTTATCTACACAAGGCTTAGAAAGGATTGAGCCAGTTAACAATTTAGATATTGATTGTGGAGGGGTTTCCAAGGCTTCCCCCTCCCCCAGCTGAGGATCTGTTGGCACTTGGTGGCTGCCGTGGAAGGGAGAATCACCTTTCTTTAGGGATATGGTCACGGATAGGTTCTCCATACCCTAGTGGATGATCTCACATTCCTGTTCACATGGGCAGCCCTAATTGGACTCAGAGGGTTAAAATAAGTAAATGAGTTAATTAATTAAGAAGTAGGACAGGACGTTGGGAGGGAGAGGATAAAAGGGGTCTTTCTGGGAATTGGGACCAGAGGGAGGGACCAATATGTTCAAGATACTATGAAAATTTCAAAGGAAAAATTGGGTTAAGAGTTCATATTCACCTCCTGTCTGGATAATATATACTAGCTGCCATGAATAATAATCCCAATTCCCAAGTAAAGGAGGAGGAGCTAACTATGCAAAGCCAGGGGTGCAGTGAAATCATCTAACCTGAGAATCAGTTATTCTTTATTTGATCTTTATCTTGAAAACATGTATAAGACTTCGCATAAGTGTGATTTCTGACTTTGCAGTCCCTAAGTGTGTTGCCTTTGATGCAAAGAACATTTCAGTGTACTTGTTTTCTCTTAATTTAGAAACTCTTAGCTGAAAGTTCTAGGTCTTTGTTTCGTTTTATTTGTTTTTCTACTTTCATTGGGGAAGGGGTAGAGAATTAACATGTGCTTGTCCAGCATAACAACACCCTTTTTCTCTATTACCTATATGAAGATGATTATATCCTGTCATGTATCGTACACAGGTATGCACTGTATACTTGTAAGTGTTTATGTGTGTGTCCTTGTGATGAGGATAAGGGCTGAGCTTCAGAGTCATTTTGAAGAATGGAATTCTGTCACTTGTAACAACATGGCTAGAATAGGGACACATTATGAAATAAGCTAGACACAAAAAGACAACTTGGTGCATCATTGCTCATAGGTAGGAGCTAAAAAGTCTAATCATACTGAAGAAGAGAATGGAATGATGGTCTCTAAAAGTTAGAGTATCAGGGAACAGAGCCAATAGGGAAAGTAGGGTTTAGGGTTCCAAACTTCAATTACAAAGGAATAATTAATTCTAGCAAAATAGGGCAGCTTCATTCTACAACATTTCATTTTATATTCAAAACAAGTAGATTTGAAAACTTGTTCTTTTCCTGGTACTGACCATTGTACCCAGGCCCTGTATGGGCTCGCTCTGTGCTATTCTGTTGAGCTCCATTCTTGGTGCTTTTGTTTTTGAGACAGAGTTTTGCTAAGTTCCCCTCGCTGGTCTCAAAAATTGTGATCCTTTTGCCTCAGCTTCTGCTGTAGTTGTGACTATAGGCATGTACAACCATGGCCAGCTGGAGCTTGTGCATTATTAACACGCTGAAAGCGTGGATGTTTGAGAAGTTACAAATGCTTACCCTGAGAATAACATTACACATTCTGCAGTGTGTCATTTTATCATCCTGTACACATTAATATGTATAAATATTATGTCTATTTAAAAGAAACACACAAGAAATGAGTAAATAGTTTCTACCATCTCTACCTTATATTTTTGCCCCAATATCATAACTTTTAGATCTCTTCTCCATTTTGGTTTTTCTTAAAAAGATTATTTGAGAAGTGTTGCTGGTTTGACTTTTGTTGTTATTTGTTTGTTTTTTTAATAGAAATTTGAGTATCAGTGAACCTAATTCTCTAGGGTCCTTTTTATCTAAGACAGCTTGGCAACAATGGCTCCTCTTAGGCACCTGACCTTCTTGTGGTGTCTCATATCTCAGAGTTCCAGCTCTTCAATAAATGAGCTAGGAAAAGTGCTGGATCACCACCTATGGGGTCAGAAATTGCCCGGGGCTGGTGGTACGTCTGTTGGGCAGGGGCAGTCACAAACTGGAGATGAAATGGAGCAATAAGGAAGCAGTGACCCAGTGGAGAAGTAGAAAATTACCCTCTTTAGAGCCATCTCCGTGTCCCCAGGCCTGTGGGACACACTGACCTGTCCTCGGCTCTGTTAGCTTTCTGCAGTCTCGGGGAAACTGCTTCGAACTCCATTTCAGCTGGTGTGAACAGATGGAGCTAAAATGTCCTTTTACTAAAGACAAATGACAGCGTACAGTGACCTGAGGACCTTCTTTTGGTGGCCCGGGAGAGGGACAAGGTGGTTGGTAGAGCCAATGGGAGCTCTCTTTTTCTTTTTACGTTCACTACTGCTACAATAACCTCAAGAGTTTATTTGGGATCTGTGGTGGAGTATGTGAACAGACCTCCTAGATTCCCGCTCCACCCTCTGCCCTCCACCCACCACCTCCACAGAGAGCTCCTTTGTGCTCACTTAACTTCGGCATCGTGAATGCAGCCTTTATGTGAACTCCACTTCAGAGTGTGCTGTGAGCTTCCTTAAGTGCAATGGTTTTGACGTCAACTTCTAAAACCACAAAGTAGAAGAGCTAGAAAGAATTTCTGAAATGGCCCGACCTGACTTCATTTCTTCTATTTGTGTGTGTGTGCTCGTGTGTGTGTATGTGTGTGTGTGTGTGTGTGTGTGTGTGTGTGTGTGTGTGTGTGTGACAGGAAAGAAAATAGGACCAGAAATTTCAAGGGACTTGTCCATGATAAATCACTTGGTCAACTATTGAAGCATTCTACTGCCTCCGAACATAGAAACATTTTCCTATAATTTCTGCCCATTATTTTTCAAGTTCATCCTGCTAAAATTCCCATGGGAAAACTAATGGGCCTATAATCCTATTAAATGCTAAATCATTTTCTCCTGCTTACATGTCAGGGGAAGTTTGATAACTGTCTTTAGTCCCTGCTTTCATCTTCCCAAACCCTCGTTTCAGGGAGAGGCTTCCCGTAGAATGTGTTCTGGTTCAGCTGATGGCTTCCCAGCTTGAAAGAATTCTGCCTCTTTACTAATGAAGTCCATTTAAGGCTGTTGATGCAAATGCATTTGGGAGCTGGGAGCTTGTATTAATTTTATTTGGGCCCAGGGTTACTGGATTTTAGGAGCACACCTATTTTGGACTTGAATCTTAAGACTATCTAATTTACCTTTGGTCTCCACACCGAAATATAAGATGCTTTGCTACTTAATAGCTTTCTTTGGGACAGGAAGCTTTGTTCTATTTAATGTCTACTTCGGCACCAACTTCTCTACCTGGAAGGTTCCTTCTTTTCTTAATTTGGCTCCTGTTTTGAGCCCAGTTAATTATTTCCTCTTCTGAGAAGACTTCCATGACCTGTCAGTAATGTTGGCTGTCAACTCCTCTACTGCCTTCTGGGCAGGTCTGTTTATGGTGCATGCAGTGGTACCTGGTAAGTGTAACAAGTGGTACCCTGTCTTGGCCCCTGAACTAGTGAAACAAAACATTCCATTCTTAGATCCAGTATTGTAAGTGGACGACATCAAAGGAACATAGCTATCCACTTGTTCTTTCATCCCATCACAGGGCATTCTGGAAGGGGCAGAAACAGAACTCGAAGCAGATCATGTTGTCTTGGGACCAGAGAAAGTAGTGACTGTGATGGGACAAGAGAGAATCTTTTGTTATGATTGTAACTGATTCTTAATAGAGATCATCACTATATTGTGTTTGTAAATATTCGTAGATGCGACTATATGACAAAGAGGGTAAATTTTAGTTTATGTAATTAATGTTTTTGAAAACCCGGTTGAACAGAAATAAAACAAAGACACAAAGATACTAACTCCTCAAAAACAAATAAGTAATAGAAAGATCTCAAAACAACCATCAAATTAGAAAACTGTTATCTAATAGCCAAGCAAAACAAATGTAGCCAACCTGATTCTGAGAGCCCAGGTATTATGACTTATAGAAATTAAATCGATTTAGCCTCAACTAACTTCTAAGTTCTTTTGAGAGTTAACATGAAAAGCCATCAAAAACATCCATGAAGATTCTTTCAGCGTTCAAGAGTTTTACAGCACAGTAGCACAGTTGAATAATTCAATTATACACTAATTTGTTATCAATTTTGAAAGTATTAGAAGCATTTGGAGGTTCTTAGCACATAGAAATGGGCATTGAATAAGGATAGAAATACTAATTGATCATTACAGATTGTACATATGTGCTGGAGCCTTAGACTGTTTTCCATACACATGAAATAAATTTCAAAAGTTAAAATTAGATTTAGATGAGATATTCACAGGATCCAACTCTATCACCAGCCACAAAGGACATCCCAAGGGGCTGTCTCCTTTTTTGGAGGTTCCAATTTCACCTGTGCAAATTGGCATAGCTAACCCTAGCTGAGTGGCCTCCTAATCATAGGAGATTGGGTCTGCTAAGTGGGTCATGCTGTGGTGATTCTTCAGGTATTGTTCTGTTCCATGGAAAAGGCCCCTGGAAGCTAGGGATGATATATTATCCCAATGTGAAAGAACAGACGGTTGCTTAAAACTATAGGTCCAGCAGATGTGAAGATGGGGTGAAGATCACAGAGACTGTAGCGGTGCTAGTTCCACAGTCAGGGATCAGAGGATACAACTCAGTAAGAACCTGATGTACAGAAGATGCATCCACAAATTGGTGGATATGATATTTCTGACTGGTCAAGATGTGCTCAAAAGCTGGACTAGACCGCATTGTAGATCTGATAAAATTAATGGCAAGAGCTTGGGGGAAAAAAAAAACATCCTTATGGGCTTTCTTACCTAGCTCAGGGGGACCACTTCCTGGGGCATTGACTAAAATCTTATTATTAAGTAATGAGACTGGCTTTTTAAAAATACATAACAGAAATATAGCCTTTAAAGGATCCTGCAGATCTGACTATACTTTAATAAACCATCTGAACCAGTGAACCGTACTTAGTTGCTATCCTAATTATAACACTTAGATCCAGCCTGATTGAATGCTGTTTGCAGGCTATAAATTTCTTAGATTTGAATTCGTCCAAATAGGATAACTACTGGCCACATAAAGTCATATAAGTTTAAGTATTTGATATTAAAACAAAGTATAATCTGAAGTTTAGTAACTGGGTTGCATTAGCCTCAAGGGCTCAATAGTTAGAAGGTGAATTCTCAGGTTTTGACAGCATACATTGGTAGTATGCTACAAGGAAGACAGGGTATTTTCTAGCCTAGGAGAAATCTGTTGGAGAATATTGCATTATAGATGGCATCTTCAAAACTAAAGTCTATCTAAATGTCAACTGAATAAAAGCACTGAGTTCAAAAATGTGAAATTCACCTCATGCGGCTCACTTTCCGGGTATCTTTCTTAATTCCCGGGGGGCATTCTGCCCTTCCTGAGTGATGGGGACTTTGCTCTCATGGTGTTTGGCAGTGAACCATTTCTGGTTCATTGACAGTTTTGTTTTGTCCTGCATTACAATCTGTCCTTCTCCGCTTTAGTAGCTTTTGACGGACTATTGGCAGACTTCTCTGGGTAGTGCATCTGAAAATCTAGAAACACTGTGAATGAATGCCTTCCCCCAAGCCCCTGGTCAACTGGTAACCACTTAGGCAGCATGACTGAGAAGGTTGCCCATTGTGACGTCGTCTTCATTATCATCAGCCTCTGGTTGATCATCTGTCTCCTCTGCAGGCTTGTACACAGCTTTGTCTGGGCCTGTATTTGCCCAGGACCTGTAATTAAAGATATGCTGCTCGCGTTATTTTTATGGGAGAGAAAGCTTTTCTTTAGTGCTGTGCTGGCAGTGTATAACAACTGGCTCTCCAGGGGAGAAAAGGCTTTGATTTGTAGTGTTAACTGAATATCATAGCATAAACACTCACCAAAGACTGATTTCAAATTTCCAGTATGATGTCTTAGAATACAGTTCTGGGAAGGTTTCCCAACACATGGACACATGCAGTATCTGAAAATAACCTCAAGACCATGGAAGGTAGCAAAATATAAAATAGTTAAAGTGATGAAAACCTGAGTCTTTGTTACCTTTGTGTGTGTGGTGTGTGTTTGTGTGTATAT
>NW_004949101.1:9718847-9724518 GCF_000317375.1 Microtus ochrogaster | reverse complement strand
TAGCATACTTCTTTTCACTGAATAAATGCAGTTAGTCTACATAAGAGTGACCTATTTCTGACTGCAACCCTGTTGTATGGATTGGAATCATTGGGGCTTACTCTTGAAAATTCATAGGATATAGGAGTCTGTTATCCATGATTACTACAGAGACAAATCAGTGTGAGATCTGCTATCAGATATTATTATTAAACACATTCAGAGATTTAGGCAACCAACATGAAGATCTTTGCTTCCATAAAACGATTTGCCTGGCTTGCACAAGCTTTGTATAAACGAGCCAGTTTGTTACTGTGTGGGAATGTTTGTGAGGTGGGAATCACTCTGGGCTCCTTCACAGCTCCATGACCTTCTGTTACCACCACTGCTTGAGAAACCTAAGAGATTTGAACAAGGGCGTTTCCTGTGCTGCTTTAAGGAGCCCCGTTGTACAACATGGACTCCTTTGCATTATACAATATTATACTTTAAAACTTCCATCTGTTCTTACATGTTGCCGAAGAAGCTTTGTTTTGTTTTGTTTTGTTTTATTCCCGTGATGAGAAACTCTTGAAAACTGGGAATAAATGCCTGTTTATTGTGTCACTCTTTCAATGCCTGGCATAGTGCTGAACTAGGGGGAAAGGGTTTGATCCATGCGCAGAGAATATTGGCTGCAGTAAGAGATGGACGACCAGTTCAGGGCAGGGAAAGGCAACTTAGTCTGTGCTGTTGCCTTGGTATTGCAAAATGTCAGGTGAGATTAAAATTTATCAATACCCAAAAGAAACCTCCAAGTATTTTCCCACTGTTTGAGAGTCCTTTTTACCCTCTATGGAATAGGACAGAAAGAAAGGAGAATAGATAAAATGAACTTGGAAGCTGAGACTTCTGGGGATAATGTTTTCCTAGATCTTTTATTTCCTACCTACATCATCCTGAGAAGACTGTACCGCCATTTCTACAGCTGTGATGGAATTTGGTAGTAATCATTTCCACATCACCAAAGAGTCAGAAGTAAATGAAATGATACATATGGCCCTCAAATATGAATAAATTTTTTTAATAGGATGCATTCCCAGGTCCTCAACGCTGGGTGAATGAAAGGAACACCAAAATCACCCTAGTCACTTGCCCCGAATATACTGTGTGGCTAGCGTTAAAGGGATTTATTTCACTTTTTGTGTTCAGTCAAGGTGTATTGCTAGAAGCTGGGAACAAGAGGTTTGTAACTCCCCTTCATGGCCTTGGAAGAATTAATGATCAGGGAGCGTGTGACATATTTAGTCATGTTATTATGAAATAATGTAAGCTGAGACTTTTGTCCGTAGGATATACTGACCGAAATAATTTTTTTTAACTAGGGAGCTTTGAACAGCCAGACATATTCTAGAACTCTCTGTCCTAAGACTTTCCTTGAGTGCTCTTGGCTTACAAAAGTCAAGTTCAGGTCTATTCCCATGGTAAGGAGACGAAGCTGAATGACAGAGCTTGGCAACCTACGACTTGAGATCTTTGTCAGCCAAAGTATATAGGCAAGCTCTAGCTGCCCAAAGCTGTTTTGAGTTTTGTTGTATGGGGATAAGGCCACCCTGTTTCTGTCAGACAGAGGCTCTCGTTCACAACCTGGCCTCAAATGCTCTAATACCTTCCTCTGTTGGGACAAAAGAATCTTTCTACTGAGGTCTCCACATGTCTCTGTGGCATCTGCAGATTTGGGCCTTTTGCAGGCAGTGGACTGAATCTTCTTTCAGGTAATTGTACTTTGCTCTTTCCTTCTTTAGTGTTTTCTGGCCAAGAGACCTCCTTTTTTTGCTTTTATGAAATGTGTATTATATATTCTATAGCTGACAGCGAAGGGGATAAGGCATTCAAGGGGGGCACAGCTTCGAGAGATGAATTGAACTTTTTCTACTCCCCCTTGCCTGCCAGTGTGCTGAGCGCTCAGAGCCAGATGAGCAGAGCTGAAACTGCACACACAAAGTTGGCAGTTACTTCACTGAACAGGCTGGACAGAGCAGAGCAGGTAGGAGCTCCATTTGTGAAGTCTGCCAATTCCTGGTCATTCATATTGCTTTTGTTTATCGTGGGCGATACTCAAGCATATTCCATTATTAAAAAAAGCGCCCTTGGAATTCTGGTAACTCAGCAGATGTCTCCTGCTAGGGCTCATTATCTCAAGACATGGAAGACTTCAGGCTGTGAGAAGAAACTATAAAATAGATGGTTAATCTGTTAATTGCCATCATTGTCTGAGGGAACCTATCTGCTTCCTACAGGAGATTACTTCTGTTTCGGGGTACAGTCTCATTCTTGTGGGCTGTCGCCTTCCTGTGGGTGGGGATTTTCTTTCCTCCAAGGTTTGGCTCTTCCTGAAATCCAAGGTGATTGCACATGTATGACAGTGACTTATTCCTGTCCCTTCACCCTTTACCAGGGTATGACAGGTGGACAGAGTCAAGCAGGAGTCTAAGCCAAAGTAAAGAAGATGCAAAATGAGGGCAGAGATGCCAGGTTTGCACCCTGCTTTCAGTTACCAAGTAGGCACACACAAGTATCGAGTCCTTAGTAAAAGCAGTCTCTAAGTGCCTGATTCAGAATAATGTCTTTCTTCTCCTCACATTTCCTTCCTGGAAATCCTTACAAAAGAGCAATTTTTTAAAGGCAAATCTCAGGGATAACCATATGATGTTGCAGACAGCTCCTCACGCTTCTCTTCAGTCTAGACCATGCCACTCATGACTCAGAATCATTTGCGATCTCAGCCCCTTCAAGGTTTGTTAATAGAATCAGCACCTGGATGAGTAGGGATACAAGACATAATGAAAAAAAAATGAAGTCAATGGTGAGTCTTTAGAAGAGGATTAGCTATCAAATATCTGAAAATTCCATTTGCTTTTTTGCTATTAAGATAATGAGAGAAGAGGTTTTTTTTTTTTTCCATTTCTGTGGAAGTAGTCCATTTGCTTTTCTTTGAAACTGAGCAAAGCAAATTGCACTTTTGAAAAATCCATAGTGTTAGGCAGCTAGTTGGATATTAGCAGGTCTGGCGGTCACTGCGCATGGACCTCTCCTTCACAATCAGCAGTTTGTCAAACCAAGCTTGAAACTGCTGGACTCTAATTGCTGATCTAAAGAGTAGGATCAGAGTCAAGTTGTCTCTGTGTGGAGATATGGCATTGTAAATGATCTAGAAAGGCATTAATAAATTACTATCTAAACCTTATATGCTGATCACTTAGCCAAAGGCTTTTTGGTAAAGACTAAGCACACACCATTGCCCTATCATCATAATGGGTCTGTCAATACCTGGACAGAACAATATCCTTTGAAAAAGATGTCCTAAAGACCTTAGAAATAGTATAACCCTGCCTAAAACCCTGGTTGTTTTTGGCCATTTTCTACTCTTGCTCATTGACAATGCTTTACTTTGCTCTGTAATGCTCAACTCGTTTTCTACACTGAGCTACATCTCATCTGAATTCTTTTAACAGAAGTCACAAGGATTAGGGAGCTGACTGGATTCCAGAGGAGATCCTGGTGACAATAGGCTAGTGATATTAGACATGGGTAATTTAAAATTACTATGGTAGATGTCAGAACACTTGAACCCTACTTTGGTCCTCATGACTCACTAACTGTAGGGTATTGGGTAACTGCCTTGCTTGAGTCTCAATAGCCTCTACTATAAAGTGAGTTTTAGTCCCTTTCTCCATATATATATGCATATTATATATATGCATATTATATATGTCATAAAAATAATATATAATATATATTTAAAATGTACACAAGAATTATTATAACAATACCATTTAGCTAATGAACATGCCCAGAAAGTTGGTCCCTGGGATGATGTGGCCATGAATATTATTATTACCCCCTTTTCTTGTTTTCAGTGAAAACATTTATATAGGGATGTTGAAGATACAAAATTCTTAGCTTTCCAAGAGAGCTAATAGGGAGAGGGGTATTGAAGATCCCAGAGTCCAGGGACCATGACAGAGATGTCACCCTTCTTTTAAGTGTTAGTGTTGCTTAAGAGGTTCATCCAGCAGAGAATTGGAAAAGGGATGGACCTACATGTTGGGAGATGTTTGTACACTGTATGAAAATTATTGCTGTGATTGGTATAATAAAAACCTGAATGACCAATAGATGATTAGAACATATAGGACAGACTTCTGGGCAGAGAGAGGTAGTAGGAGGAAATAATCAGGTGCAGGGAGATACCAATGAGACCTGGAGTTTTGAGTATATAGAATGGAAGAAGGTAAAAGCCATGAGACAAAACATAGATTAATATAAATGGGTTAAGTTATAAGAGCTAGTGGGATAATCCTAAGCTAAGGCCAAGCTTTCAGAATTAATAAGAAGTATCTATGTCATTTTTTGTGAACTGGCAGCCTAAAGGAAAATCCATATATGTTTGGTATTCGACGTGCAGAATGGACATAGAGCCTACTGCTCACAAGCCTGCGCGGCTGATTTAAGAGGCCTGGCTCACCTAAAGGGCCCTGCTATGTGCAGCCGACGTGCTATTACTCTGCAGCAGGAGACTAGATATAAGTGCCTGCCACAACACAGACATAGCAACTTCCCAGAGCTGGGATGGTTAGATGAAGGCAGGATAGTTAGGTAGACCTGAACGGGATGAAGCCAGCTTTCAGTGCCATAAGTCAAAATCACACAGTGAAGGGCCTAGTCAAACAGTTTAAGATTTGTCCCATGTGGTCAGAAAATGCTGCAGATGTACAAAAAGTCAGGTCCATACTGAGAAAACCCCTGAACAAATATAGTATGTTTTAAAATGTACTTAGATGCTACAGAAAGAAAAGAAAGTTGGTATAGACAGTCATATAAAAAATAAGTAGTTCCCATCACATAGATACTAAGCAAAAAAAAAAAAATAGTGCAGTTAGTTCTCCCATTACTTCATCATTATCCCAATTTTCTCAGAGTCCTATAAAGATGTCACCACCCCTAAATATTAGGAAGAAGTCAATAGAACATGATGCTCACATTCCCAAGATGTGGGATGGAGTGAGGGGTTGGTCATTGGATGGATTATGGATGTTTCTCATCATATGAGGGGGGATTGGTTATAAGTTATTATTAGTCTAGGTCAGAAACAAAGGAGATTAGATTCAGGATTCTCTTTCTGAAGAGAAAAGGGAAATTTAGTAAAAAAAATGATGAAATAAAAGAGTAGATTGTTCAGTCTACTTTTAAACACCACTAGTCTCAAATATTGTCCATTGGTATGGAGTTTTGCATATTGATGCATACATATTTAAAGTTATTTTTTAGGACACACTCTATATATGTTTTTACTCTTGTTTATGATTTTTTTGCAGATTGATATAAATTTAAGGTTATTTTTGTTATACTGTATTCATGTTTCTACTTTTGTTTAAGGTGTTGTATCTGTGCATTTCATTTAAAAATAATGCAATGTAAAGTTCTAGTCCTTGGAAGTTGTTATTATAAACCATTTAGGATAATTAAGAAATACAGGTTAGTAGTTAGTCAGCTATAACAATCAAACTTATACTCATATTAGGTATGTTTAAGGTTAGGCAAAGACATATTTTAAATAGATAAATCATCTTCAAATACTTCAGAGACCTGCAGAATATGACATTTCTATCCTGAGTGAGGTAACCCAGACCCAAAAAGATGAACATGGGAT